>NC_141031.1:37510000-37660000 GCF_052040795.2 Danio rerio
CGTGTGTGTGTGTGTGTGTGTGTGTGATTTACTATATACCTTCAGCGCACACTTCTGTCCGGTTTTCTTATTATAGCACTCCACTACTTTTCCATTGACACCCAAACCCAGCACTTGACTGGACACTTTGTAGTCCTCGGTCACGGCATGTCGCTTTATTTCCAGTTTGGGAAACACGGGTAAAGGGAACTGAGTGGACTCTCCGTCCGAGACCTCGTTTTCTGGAGGGGTCGCGGCGCTCTCGCTCGCCCCGGGCTGCTCGTTCTGCTCTTCGGGCTTCGGCTCGGACGCGTCCGCGGTGTCCGTCTGAGACTTTCCATTCTGGAGCATCTTTCAGGTCAGGTGAAATGAAGGTTTCGGAGACTCAAGAGGGTCCTTTGACATCCACAGACAAACTGTCCCGCTGTCAGAGAGTGACGCTGATCCCAAAATACACCGCTGATGATGAATTCCTGCGATGACTGACGGTTACAGAATTACAGCACATTATACTCAGAAACACACGAGGGGAAATGTCCGTTTCGACGTTAACGGCTTATAATGTCTCAACAACAGCAACACAAAACAATTAAAGAAATATATAATATGTCCTTACGTCGGCTATACGTTTTTTAAGTTGTGAGGATTAATTTAAAATCAGTGTTATCTAGTTATAAAAGTCATATTTAAGTTCACCAGAAAATATCCCGGTTATAAAGTACCATAAATGAAAAGGAAAGTGTCTTTTGTCCTCTGGAGTTCCCGTCACTGACTGTAATGCCGCTCTGTGTGTGCGTGTGTGTGTGCGCGTGTTCACATGGGGTCAGTGTCTGTTGCGGAAGCGCGAGCCCATGAACCGCTATGTTCTTAAAGGGGCCGCGACCCTTTATGATCGAGATGACAAGTGTATTACTGATATTCCTGATCATGAAAATTCGATGGAGACACACGGAATATGTTTGCATTAACCAGATTTTTAGGTTGTGTAAAGACTGTAAGGATGAATGTTAAGCAATAATTTTAACTAAGGCCAATTCACACAATGTTAACAAACAAACCAACAAACACTAACAATCAAGTTGCCCATTGTATTTAAAACATTGTTAAAATACTGTTATTTTCATTTTTCACACTGCCCAACAATTGCCAAGCAAAATATTGAATTAAACAACCATTTTCAGGGTTTAAAACACATTAGTCCTGGTGAAATTGCAGTTTGTTGGATCAATGGTACCAGACGTCAACAGTATGTTTACATGGATACCAATAATCCGATTTTAATATGATCAAGACAAACTCTGATTAAGAGTTCACCATGTAAACAGCATTTTTAAAATTGATTTAATCCGTTTAAACCGGTCATAATCGAATTCAGACATGTCGTATTATTGAAGTGCAGTACACATGTAAACACCGCATTCTAACTATTACCATCATGTAGGATTTTAGTCGCATTTTGCAACAGGATATAGCACACTGTTGGAAAGTCTTTACTGCACTTATAAGTCAGTACCTCAGAGACACATCGCAAAATGCGGCGTTTTTTTCCCCATACACTGAAAAAAATGATTCAAAGATGATTCCTTGGATTTACAAATTTTTTTACGTTAAGTGGCTGTAAACAATTCATTTGGGCTGTATTTAAACAAACAAATTAAGTTGAACATTATTAAACTTAATTTGTTTGTTTAAATTCAACACAAATAAATTGTTTGCAACAGTTCTGCATGTAACACGGCGTTCACTTTCAAATTCCATTAAAACAACACTCTTCCAGCAGTTCATAGTCGCATCCAATATCTAATTTTTCACAGGGGGCAAGCATGAAATTAACCAATTGAGAGTAAACTAATTGCCTTAAAAGCTGACATTACAAAACAATGTACTTAAACCCATTGTCACTTTTTTTTATTAAAAGTAAACTATTCACTGTTGTTTAATACACCTTTATTATATGTATATTTCCCCCCTGTTTTTCAGTATCTAGCAAAATGTCATACAGTAAAATAAATCTGCTCTTAATTTCAGACTCAAGTGTGTCTTCTCAATTTAATAAAGGCTATAACTGTAGATGTTATAGACTTAATGAAGTACTAAATATAATATTGTGATAATTACAGTAATTATTTGAAAGCAGACACTGTAAAAAGGCATTAGCTTTTACTTAAAAAAAAGTACAATTAGCATAAATATAAAAATTAATTTACCTCAACAGTTTCAAGTTACAATGGGTTTACTTTATTTTTGTAAAGTCAACTTTTTGCTTTTAAAGCAATTGGTTTACTTGCTTTGAGCAGCGAATCACTTTTTACAGTGCAAATCCAACAAACTCTGACAGACTTGTTTATTGGAGTTCGACTGTGCGGTGGCCCTAAAGACTGGATCTGCGAGAAAGAGTACCCTGCAGGACAACATTTGCCCCAATCTCATCTCTCTCTCTCTACAGTCACCAACCAATACCCCCACCCCCTGGCTGCATTTCAGGTGTGACAGGTAAGGTGGTTTCACTCATCAAAAGAACAGGTCAAAATAAAGAGAATAGGCTAACACTAGCTTTTCTGATGAAATACCGCCCTAATTAAGATCTTTGATAACATTTTGTCTACCTTAGCAAAAAGCAGGCAAGAGAAGAGGTCCAATAAAAGCTGCAGATGTAAAGTGTTTTATAGTGTTTTCACCATGCATCACCAGTCGGCTATATTGAAGGCACAGTGAATGCCACGGAACTGAATAAAACTCTCATATATTGCTGAATATTGCTGCTAAAAATGATCAATTATTGTCATTTTTTATTGTCATTTATTATTTAATACTGCTCATATATGTCTGTTGCCACCTATTAAATTCAGTTTGTCAAAATATTGCACCCTCTTGCTTTACTTCTCTGTATTCCACACATTTCCCCCCTTGTGGTTAAGACAGCATACATAAGTAGAACAACGTATTCAGTAGTACATAAAGCATGTGATCTATCCTGTTCTTTACATCAGAGTACCGCCAGTCCCGGGACGTGAGACTCTAATGAATATTTGAATTGACGGGACCCAAGGCAAACCAAAGCTCTCAATTAAATCACAACTACTTTTGAGATAAACAGTTAAAAAGTAAAGATAGCAAATTTGTAGTCCCACAATTTTGGAGTCGGATTTAATTAGGGGTCAGAATTAAACTGGGAAACTAAATTTATTGAAGCTTATTTTAATTTTCAGTAAGCCAAATTAAAAGGATTGTGAATATTTTCTGAAATTAAAATAAAAAGTGAATTAATAAAAAAAAAACTCAAATGGAAACTAATAAATAAGTGTGCACTATATAAAATGTAGTAGTAACTAATAAATAAGATAAATCTAAGGTCAAGGAATATTTGTATGTGTGTATATATATATATATATATATATATATATATATATATATATATATATATATATATATATATATATATATATATATATAATATTATATATCTATTGTCATTTTCTGCAAAAAGATACTTGAATAAATATAGCTCGTTTAGCAAAGCAAAATATAAGTAAATAATATCCATATTTAAAATTTAGTTGACACCTTCCAAAATTATTACTGAATAATGATTATACGTTGAAGCTACAAAATGCTGTTTGGCTGGTTTGTTAATAACGCTAAAACATATTTTTTAAAAATTGATGGCATGTTTTTAATAGTTTATAAAATAAAACAAATTTGTATTCTACTTAAAATGCTTAACTATTAATTACAAATTCAGATAACTAATAATAGAATAAAACTAAACACTGAAACTCGAAATATATAAAAATGTAATTATCAAAACATTAAACTTGATTTTTAAAAAATATCCTACACATTAAAGAGAAAAGAGAAGGCACAAGAACTCAGTCATGAATAAAATCTACATTGTAAAAATGCTATAGAAATAAAGAGGAATTGAATTAAATTCTTGTTTTAATTGACTCCATTTTCACAAACCGAAAAATGCAAGAGTTGGGAGGTCATCTCTTTTCTACTGTTATACATGGGGGAAGGATGCCGTAAATGTTTAGTTAGTGTGTAAGTCGTAACTTTGTGTCCCTTTAAGTCACAACTAGGCTATGTTTCAACTTACGCACATGTGCAATCGGTCCCTGTAGTATAATGTAAATGTACTCCACTTGCAGAAAAGCACTTTATAAATGTAAGGAAATATTATTATTTTTTATTATTACATGTTATTCATGCCCATTAAAAGTATAGTAGATAATTGCACTGCCATTCACAGATGCACACTTTAAAAGTAGTAGGTCATCCAGGAACTTTTCATGTGCTACTTTATGAATTAGCACACAATACTGAGCTCACATGTTGTTTTTTATTTCCTATTCACATGCAAACCCTGTATGTTTTCATAAGCTATAGTATTACACTCAATAAAATACACTTGAGGGTGGAGCTGACACCACTCACTGCATGTTTAAAATCTATTTTATTAACACATTAAAATACTAAGCCACACATTAAATAAACACACACACACACAAACATATATATTTATATATAAGTATGTGTGTGTCAGAACTTTTAGAATAAAATATTAAAAGTTGACTGACCTCTTTTACAGAGCATTTTTATAACCATCAGTTCAAATGAACTCCACCATAGGTGTTATATAAACTGATTACAACTGGAAACTAAAAAATGTAATTTAGAAATGATTAATAATTCATGTTCTTCAACCACTGTTTTCCCCCATGTTGTTTTAAGCTTTTGTGTGTGTTTAAATTATGTATATGTGTGTGTTTGAGAGTCTAGTAGTCTAAAGCACAGATCAGAGCCACCCCCTGTTTGATCCAGTGCCCCTGGGTACGGTCTGTGGGCAGCTCAACTGCAATTACGTAGTTGGTTGAATGTCCGGTGGTAGATAGAGTTCCTGTTGAAGATAAAACAAAACTTTAGACATCTTTGTTAAAAGAGAAACCAAATTCTTACAATCTTCACAATAACTCCACAGGACAACCCAAGCTCATTCTGAATACATATAGCTAATATACATTTCTGGAGAGCGCCAAATACGTCCCAAGACCCTTCGATTTTTTGCAGGTTTTTTTGCGAATTCACCAGAGGCCGCTGTGTACGCTTTTCGAGATCTCAAATTTCTCTTGCGTGTGCAATTTGTGCCTGCACTTCTTGCGTAAATCAACCAGAGGCCACTGTCCAGTAACTGACAGTAACCCTCCCCTTCACTAAACACAACCGATAGTATTTTCAAAAGCACTGATTGACCTGCCCACCCACTTCCCTAAACCCAACCAATAAGGTTTTCAAAATCACCAACCGCAGTGTTTTGAAAAGCAATCTAGAAAAAGAAAAGCCCTCACCTGATTTTCACCATGTTTTCAGATTTGAAGACATTTCACCGTGTTTTTTTTACTTATTTATTTTATTTTTTGCCTTATGTTTTTGTCTTACCTGTTTTCTGGAACCGGACTCGGTTAGGGACCCGGTAAGCAGTCAGCTGGTAAGCGAGAGAAGGAATGGTGTCATATTGCGTGTATGGTTCATTTTAAAGATGAAATGCAGCCATACGTAGTTTAGGCTACATAATTTGCGATTTCCAGAACCCTATATACTGTAGGTCTACGTTTTCGGAATGAGCCTATGTTAGCACAGGAGGTGGTGGAGTTCTATAGCTCCTATATACATTTCTGGAGATCCCAAATAAATTTTGAATCGCATTTTGTCTTTAAAATGAACGCTGTGGGACGTTATGACACTGTTCTTTTTCATGCTTACCAGGTGACCGGTTACCTCCATATGGGCGGCTTTCCTGCTGTTACCAGTTTGTCCAGGGCTTGTCGCGTACGTTAGAGGATTTGAGACACAGAGTGTAGTTGACCATGACGACAGGGTTTGAGTCTTTTTCCAGAAAGCAGGTAAAACAAAAGCCAAAAAATAAATAAAATAAAATAAACAAGTAAATAACAGGGTGAGAATGTAGTAAAATCTAAAAAACGTGGTAAAAATCAGGTGAGGGCTTTTCTTTTTCTGGATTGCTTGTCCACTGGTCCACTGGTGGATTCGCAAAAACAACCACTACAAAACAACATAATTTGGCATAATCCAGAAATGTACAGGGTTTTGTAAGCAGAATGAGCCTGGGTTGAAAGAATTCCTCCTATCCAACAGAGAAAAATGCTCAATCATGACCAAAATGTCCAGTTATAATTTTCCTCAATCATCATAACATGAAATCTAGAACTCACGTTCATCCAAATGCATACACAATGCATTAATGCTTAAAAGCTTTAATCAATGAATGTTAATGTCATTGACATGTGTAGGAATACTGTTTTCGGAAGGTACATACTAACTGTGAAATATTTAAAATATTAGTTATTTGTGCAAAACTGGATCAGATCAACCTGCCAGATCATCCACTTAAAAAATATCGCAAAACTACCACAATTATTAACTATCTGTGTTTTCTTTTTCTCACAGTTTTGGTTCACAGAGTTCCTACTCTAAGCCAAATGTGAAATTGTCTGACTTTTATGAAGGTAAATCAGTTGCGTAACTCGAGAGCTGACTAAAAAGCTGTGTTTCCATGGCCAATAATGAACAGGAGCTGTTGTTTTGTGCACTTAGTAAAAAAAGACAGCTGCATATGGTATTTTAACCTGTTTACAAGTGGAAATAATAATAAAATGGCACTAAAAAAAGATAAACCAAAGGCACAATGCAAAACAAAGCAACAAAAACATGGTGGAGAAAATGTTAATTTTGATAAATAGAAAGATTTTAAAATGACAAACAAAAACCCCTGATATTCCCAACTTTCAATATCTATAATACTTACTTACTCCCAGGGCCATTTATAGTGAAATTAATATCAAGCCGCTCCATCTTGGTGTTTCGTAACATCTAGCTTTTATAAGGTGAGTTGTTAGCCCAACGCTCAACCTCCAATCTGGAGGACCAGGACACACTGTACACTACGGACAATTTATTTTACCCAATTCACCCACAGTGCATGTCTTTGGACTGTGGGGGAAACCGGAGCACACAATCAAAACCCACGCCAACAGGGGAGAACATGTAAACTCCACACAGAAATGCCAACTGACCCAGCAAGGGCTTGAACCAGTGACCTTCTTGCTGTGAGGTGACAGCGCAACCCACAGCACCACTGTGTCGTCTCCAATATTTATAATAGACCTTTTAATATTCCAGAAATTCCATGACCCGTGGGAACATTGGGTTGAGTTTTGACAAATATTTGAGGTGTTTCACAGTGCACTGCCTCAGCCAGCCAATCAGAGCACTTCTGACTTTTCAGAAGGAGGGGTTTTGAAGAAACTAGAAGTTAAAGGGATTGTTCACCCAAAAAATTAAACTTACCTACTAATTACTCTCCATTTAGTGGTTCAAAACCTTAATGAGTTTCTTTGTTCTGAAAGCTGAAAACATGTAACCATCGACTTCCATAGTAGGAATCACAGATTGGTTACAAGTTTCCGGCTTTCTTTAAAATGTCTTCTTTTGCATTTAACAGAACAAAAAAGGTTCGGGCAGGATTAGAACAAGTAAAGGATGAGCAAATAATGACAGAAGTTTCAGTTTTGAGTGAACTATCCCTTTAATCATAGCAATTAAACTATATGTTAGCAATTAAAATGTAAATCATAATCTAAAACGCAATTATAATGCTTCTTTAACAACAGAACTGCTCACCAGCTCGAGTTAGAGTTTTGTAAATAGGACATAGGTAGACTCCAGACTGAGGGGTTTTGCGGTTGGGAACAGGCACCATCCAGATAACAGCCATCTCTGTGTAGAGCTCTTTGGGCCGAGATTCAGCAAGCTGACCTGTGTCTGCGTCCCAGCGTGCCCCTTCCAGAAACAAACCGTGAATGAAGCAGCCGATGTCAGGCCTCTCAGTAAGCTCTGCTACTGATTCCTTCATCACCTAAAAGAGGAATAAATTGCATATTGTTATAAAAAATATACACATCATGCTATTTAGATAAGAGAACATCCTATTACAATGTCTGACATTCTCAGGTATACTGTACTTCTCAAATATCAAATTTGCTTTCAGAGCTTAATATGGAAACAGGCTTTAAATTGCATTAGGCGACTGTTTAATGCAAGAACGCCTTGCTGTTAAAAGCTGATTATGCACCTTAAAGTCAAAAGCAATGGTGTCAATGGAAACTACAGAGCCTCGGGCAAAGTTCTGCAGGGTTCCTGTGAGGAAAGCCTGGGGAAAGAAGAAGCCACTGATCCAGAATACAGCAGGAATGCCATCCGAGATCCAGTTCTGCAAAAAGCTTATCCGCTGGACTAGATCTGACACCCAAGAGGCCAAAGGCTTAAGGGATGGATATGCCTGGAAAAATATTAAAAGTAGAAATCACATCTAAAATCCTATTCACACCATGAGCGTTAAATATAATCATAACAATAAATGTATTTACGTCCTTATTTTAATTTATGACAAAGAGCAACAAGACATTATAAGCGAAAAGCTGCGCTTTCATTTTGAATGGTGACACTCACAGACATCGTCACCAAGTAGAAATCAGAGGTAAGACTCTCTCACACATAGCCCTTGGCTAGAATTGTGCATTATAGGCTTTACATTATAGAGAGAAATCCCTAATAAACCAAGACTGCAGTTCGGTCAGTTTTCCGAACGGATAAACAGCTCCCGTTTATAGTTTAGCATGCTTTTACTTTCGTATTTGATATGAAACACATATTTACCAGTAGAAATGACATACCGCCTACTCATAATCCTCTCTTCATATAGCCATTTTTGCCTATTATATATCATTAAATATACTGTGATATAGCCAGGCTCGGATAGTTTTGCTTTCTCACTACAATCGATCCGCTCAAGAGTTCATTTCAATCGAGCAGAGACCACCTCATTCAGGCAATCTTGGACAGATTGTTTTGGCGCAGATCAGAGTGTGATTGCTGGATTCACATATGCCAAAACGAACTGGGCTAACTGGGGAAACGCACCAGGTCCAGAAACAAAAGTCTAGGTGTAAAAGCACCATTAATATAACTGATAATCACAGTCAGTGCAGTGAAATAAAAACAACACAAGGATGAAAAACTTGCACTGGATACCTAAGGTATTTTTATTTTTATACTTCATTTTAAAATCCTGGCTTCATTTTAAAATCCCATGTATTTTTTATCATTATTTTTTATTGCATAACCAATTGTTTCTAAGATAGTCCTTAACTTTTATTAATCTTTGAAAAGAGGGCTTAACATCAAGCAGTTGCTTCTCCACAATGTCATCTGTACACTGTAAAAAAAGTCTTGCTGCTTTATTTTATTTTAAATGAATCAAACAACCTTTTCTAGTAATCTCAACATACATAATTTAAACTGACTAAAATATTACGTTAAACTTTGTATAACCTAAAACATTTAGTTGGAACCTGATTAACTTACTAAATTGAGTTAAAGTAACATAAAAAAATTGGTGTCTTGACTTTTTTCTCAGTGAAGCTTTAAATTGCAATAGTATCTGGATGCAACCTTGATGATGCAAGCTGTGCCTACATATCTCAGTGTCAGACACAATGCACTCAATGGAGCTAGTGATGTTACTGTGAGGGGTAGGGTTAGGGCTGGGGTCAAGTAAGCACATTAAAAGCATAGGATGCAGCTCAGATTGCACTGCACCAGGTCTGCATCCAGATCCCTCTCTTAAATTGTGTCCATTTTATGTTTCAATGTATTCTGACCAGGCTGTCAGTGTTTTATTAGCTCTGAAAAGTGATCCCAACAATAATGTTTCTCACACCTTTATCATTGTAGTTGCAGTCTGAACTCTACTGTTGTTGTTTTTATAATTAAAAAAAAAATTCTGTATGTCTTTATTGTTATCATGACAGGTGTGAACGGGCCTAAATAATCATAGGATTATCTAACTTTGTTACATGCATAAATGTGTTTGCATAGTCATTGCAACGGCAACAAAAATTATCAACTCAGAAATTCAGACCATGTCTTGCATGGTTAACATTTGGGAGATTCTTGCCTTGGCCTTCCATATTTCGGGAACAGCATTGATGAACAGACTGTTAGACATCAGCTCCAGTTCAGATGACATAACCACCAAACCCTTCAAAGCCTTCACCAGATCACTGAGACTCTGGGAAATCACTGATAACAGCCTATTATATCTGTGAGAGTGATAGAGAGGGACACTTTTAGAATGCTTAGCAACAAAGTAAGTAGTCTATTTGCTTTTAACAAAACACTACCATTCAAAAAAATCATATTTTCATTCATTCTTTGGTGGATTGAAAGTAAAAAAAAAACATTTATTTGAAAAAGTTTTAAGGGATAGTTCATCCAAAAATGTTAGAAACCAAGTTGTTGACATCTACAGTATATAATGAACAAAAAATACTATGGAAGTCAATGCTGCTTTCCAACATTTTTCATTATCTTGTCTTTTGTGTTCAACTCAAACAGGTTTGTAACAAGCTGAAGGTGAGTAAATGATGATAAAATTTTAATTTTGGGGAGTGAACTATCCCTTTAATTAATTGAATAATTACTTTTGACTTTGCATCAATCTAATGAATTTTTGTTGTATAAAAGGACTAAGGTTTTATGGTAGCGTACATTTTCATACTGAATATGGAACAATAGGATGTGACAAGAGGGAAAACTACCTTATAACCTCCTGAACCAGGACAGTGTTCATAGATTCTTCATACATCACTGGGTATTTATTCATGACCTGCTGTACATTAATAAGATCAGGAATCTTCTCCACAATCCCCTCCACTATTTCCTCTATGATCTGAAATAAATAAATGTAAAAAATACTTCTGTATTAGATACATTCAGACAATATACAGTGCTCAGCATATACAAGTACATCCCTCAGAAATCTGTCATTTAAATTAATATTTTCTATTGGATGCTATACAATATTAAATTTGTGCATTTACATAAGTTTAGTCAGTACTGAAGCCAAATCTGGAGCTGATCTAACAAAATAACTTACGATAATGGTTCAAAAATTAGTAGATTAAATTTATATGTTGGGGGAAAATATTAAATAATATTTTCAAAGATAGAAAAAATCAAGAGAAACAAAAAATAAATACAATTTTGTTGAAATGTTGTTTGTAATTTTCTTTTGCAATATTTAGCATGAATTTAAATGTATTATCTTTCCATTTCTAAAGATGTTCAGTGACTAAAATATTATTCTAATAAATATATCTGTTTAATAAATCTGTTTTGTTCAAATGCACCAATATATATTACCCATATTCATTAAGAAATGGGTCAAAATAGTATTATTCAAATTGGGGTGTACTCAATTATACTGAGCATTGTAGACACATTCACATACCTGCCAACACTCCCATTTTTCCCGGAAGTCTCCCGTATTTCAGACCCATCTCCCGTATTGTTCTGTCTCCCAGAAAACTCTCAAAAATTCCCCAACAGCCACCCCCCCACACACACACCAGCTCCCCAGCACTTCAATTTGCGCACTCCCCCATCCCCCCACTCGCTTTTCACTTCGTTCACCCGCTCACCCGACCTGAACCAGCCCTGAGTTCTTTTAAAAATATTTTTACAAGTGCTTTTTAATTGAGAGATTTTTTGACAGTATTTAACATTTTGCTATTTATTTAGCAAAATACTACTAGTATTGAACCTAAAGTGCATTTTAAAGGTTTAACTAAATTATGTTAACTAGGAAGGTTATGATAATTAGACAAGCCATTGGACAACAGTGGTTTGTTCTGAATTGAAAAAAGTAATTTCTTAAGAGGGATCATCGTTTTGACATTTTAAAAATAAATAAAAGCAAAAACATATATATTAAAAACTATTTTGATTCCAGCCAAACTAAAAGAAATATATTTCAAAATAATTATATGAAATACTGTGAAAATTTTCTTGCTCTGTTAAACATCAATTGGGAAATATTTAAAAAAGAAAAGAAATGTCACAGGAGGACTAATAATTTTGCTTCATATGTATATTCAACACATTTAACAGTTGTTTTTTTCTGGTGGAAATGAATGCTTTTTCAAGATTCTTATTAAGTAAAAAAAAGTTATTTAAATGTATTAATGCTGAATAAACCAAAAAAGAAACTTTACGTATTTTTACAGACAGAACTTTTACTGATCCCAAACAGGGCTCAACAATAAGGACTGCCCGGTGGCCCAGGCCAGTGTGAAAGACACTCGGGACAGTAGACAGGATTTTTTTTTTGTAACCTGGTAACAACCCATACAGAGAAAATATGGCAACATGGCGACAAAATTAAACAATGAGGCTAAAAAAAAACGTTTTTTTCTAAAGTCTTAGAAGCAGACAACTACATGGGAACAAAATTAAGAAACTGAAAAAAACAAAAAAACAAAACAGTTGTCAGTTTGGCAAGCCATTTTTATAAAAGATTATTTAGAATTGCATTAAAATACCAGCACATTTTTCATACTGCTCTTTCATTTGCATAAAATCTTGAATTTTGCTCATTATACATTTATTAACATATTTAAAATGTTTAAATTCTAGATTCACAGGCATAATTTTGCCATTATTTAAAATACGTGGCTAAGAAATAGCAATTAACTTTTTAGTTTTTTTTGGTGGGGCCAGTGAAAATTTTGGCAGGGCAAGTAAAAATCTCAACCAATGGCCTGATCGGACCCGTATAAAAAATCCTTAGCGTTGAACCCTGCCAAACCTTTGAAACTCTCAGGGTGTCGAATTCCCATAAATGTATGTGGCTTCAATATGAAACAAACCTCCTCTCTGGATTTGCCTCCGCTGGCTGCGACTCTTGGCTGGAGCTTCACTAAAGTTCCCAGCAGAGCAAATGTCTCATTTTGTGCAAAGCTAATGTTGGCGTTGTCATGGAGGCCAAAGATCTCCGGCGAGTCGTTAATTGGTAGCCCACGAAAATATGTCAAATAACCCTGCACAAAAAAGTTGCAAAACTTTAGAAACAAGAGAACATAAGATAAACTGAGACTGTGGAGAAAGAAGCTCCTAATGCTGATCTGAGGTTACATAATTCAGTAAGATGAATAGGGTAAATGCAATGAACTACTAGCTCTTACCATTCTTTTCCATTTCATTAACTATAATTCAGAATTTCATAGTTTTCTTGAAGATCCCGAGAAATTAAATAAAGTAATATAGATGTTAGTTTCAGTCTTGTTAGTTTTAAAAATATCTATAAGCTAGTCAAGCAGCCATTGATTTCCATGGTATGTTTTCTTCATACTACCCTAGTAGCAAAGAATTCTGGCCCAGATTTGGCATAAAGCTGGCACAGCAGGCATTCATCCGGCACTGGCATACAGCATGTGGGCCAAACATGGCCCGGGTTTGGCAGAGGTGGCACCGTCTTTAAGGCGGCACACAAGATTTGGGCCAGATGAAAAATGTAGTATTTGGCCCAGATTTTAAAATTTGATAAGTGGGCCATGTGAGTTTGCCAGTCTTGACCCACATTTAAAATACAATAAAATCATTTTTGAGTAAAGAAAAAAAATTCTACCAATCAGGTCACTTTGAGAAAAAGAGTGCCCATAGTGTGCCTAAAGCGCATCACTCCATGGGTTTATCAATTTCATTGCAATCGTGACACACCAACCTATCTGGCCCAGTTCAGGCCCAGTTATGAGTTATTAACTTGGCTGAGACTTGGCCCAGATATGGTCCGTGTTTGGCCCTTGTCTGGAAGCCAGATTTGGTTCAGTCATGTACCGTAATTCACTGCGGCATGTGGGCCAAGCAAAACCTGATTGTGTGGGCCAGAGCTGGGCCAGAGAAATTTTGCTATGTGGGTAGTAAGCACTGATATTTACATTAGATGTCACCTACATGTTGTTGTCTATTGGAAGGAATGCATCAATAGAGCCGCCATTTTAGGACAGGGTAACGCTCCTTTGAAATGAATGTGTGACTAAGGTGCAGTGGAGGACTGTGGCCATGCAGAGCCAGAGATATATACACACATTTTCCTAGTAGTTTTCCTAGTGGTCAGTATGCAAATACATTTTTAAATTACGAAAATTATATTTTTGCATCACTTTTCTACAGCAATGGATGAGTGACCGCACGGGTATTGCTGAGAAAGAGCGTGTGCTTGTGTGCATGGAAATGTATAATCCCTCCCTGCTAAATTTGATCTAATCTGTGTCCTGAAACACACCCCCTCTCTCGCTTTCAGTTCTCTTTTTAATAAAGTGAGCATTTGTTTGTGAATGAATCTCCGTTATGAACGACTCGTTCACTTTGCCAACAGTAATACATGTTTCTGGCACCGCAGCATCTTGTTGTCATATTTCTTTTTCATTGTTTGCTTACTTTATTAAAAAAAACTAGCATAAGTTCAGTATTTAGTGCGAGTTGGTGCTACTTTCTCTTAAGCCGCCTTTCCACTGCACACGACAAATGAAAAAATGAAAAAGTGACAGACCGGAAGTCATTCATTTACAATTGAGAGCAGTCCGGGAGCTGCGTTGAGTTCCGATCATCTCTGTATGCGGAAAATTCAGATCCGAATTGAGCTGCGGATCCGTTGAAATATTTGGCCGGATATGTATTCCAGTGTTGTCCAAGCAGGTCTGTGCGCGCGAGATGAGAAATAGGAGTTTATTTGGTTATTTTTTGAATTATAAAAAGTCTATATTAAAGAAAAACATTTATGTGCATAAATGTAAGTGTATGTGATTATGTAAGTGTAAGAAAGTAATAAAAATATATATTTTTTATGTTGTCTCCACATTCCCTCCAATATTTTAGCGGTCTATGAGTTTCTAGTATTCATTCATCTATTAAACTATGTAAACGCTCAGAGAATAAAGGCTATTTCTTTTGCAGTTCTTTATTTTTGGACGCTTTGAGAATCAGCTTCTCCCCCATGGTGCACGACAACACTGAAAATACTGTGCGGCTGCCACAAGGGGGCGTATTCCGACAGTCGTGTCTAAATGTCGTGTGCAGTGGAAAGGCGGCTTTTTGGTCAGTGCAGTAAGAGATTGATTTATCATTATTAACGCTACTTATTTAGCACAAAAGTTTACAACTTACAAAAATGTAAAAAACAAAATCTTACCTATGAAATGTTCTGCCTTTGTGGTTTGTTTTCTTTGTTTGCTCTATACTACACCCGTACACAGCGCTTAAGTCCAGCATCTTCCAATTGGCACACTGTCTTGACTAGTGCGGTTGAATGACATTTGTGCTGGGAGCACTGTACAAATGTGGCGGCGCTATTGATGCATGCTCAGGGACCGTATGCGATATCTAGTGTATATATCTATGCATACTATGGATGTCAATGGCTGCTTTGTCAAACATTCTTCAGAATATCTTGTTTTGTGTTTAACAAAAGCGAAACATACGTTCAGAACAACTTGAGTGTGACTAAACAATGAGGAAGTTTTCATTTTTGGGTGAACTATCCCTTTAAGAAACATGAGTTCAGGACCTTGACGTTGTTGTCTGTGGGGATTTGTCTATAGTCTCCAGAAGGAGAGTAAATGTGATGAGGGCTCAGGACAATGGGCTGGTAGAAATCCTCCAGGATGTTTAGGATACAGCGTCGATCCCAGTTATCCGTCACACGACCGCCGTAGTTAATTTCCCCCGCTGTATACTTCAACACCTGAATATATAGGGAGAACGAGAAAAATGAAAACAAGATCAGAAAGATTTATGAGTGCCTCTTCCTTTATACCTCATGAAAAAATGAACACCACCTAATATAGACTTTCAGATGCTCTGTAAATGCTTAAAATGGCATGTTTATAGTCACATGCTTAATCAAAGGAAGGGAGAAAAGGAAACTGTGTGTGGTAACAGGCGAATGTCTGGTTTTGCCTTGTATGGGATGTCCTGATACTCATCCAGGAACATTTTCAGCTGGCTGATGCAGATGTTCAGGTCCCCATCTGTAAACTCATATGGAATGTTAAATCCTAATGGGCCGAATTTCCTGCGCTCAATGGCATTTCCATGGAAAAGGCACAGAGACAGGAGGAGAGATTTAAACTCGGCTGTCTGTCAAAATAAAGACAGAGAGAAAGAAAAAAAAAATGAAAATAAATAAATAATCTATATAACTAAATATAAATACAATATATTATGTAGTCAAAATATAGACTTTTTTGGAATTAAATTTATATTATTATTTAGCAAACTTGTATTTAATTGATCAAAAGTGACAGAAAAGACATTTAGAATGTAAAAAAATAATTAAAATATTAATATTAATAATATTATTAATAATATATATATATATATATATATATATATATATATATATATATATATATATATATATATACACACACACACACACACACACACACACATTTTGTATATAATATATTTTATTTTATTATTATTATTATTTTATTATTATTATTATTATTATTATTATTATTATTATTATTATTATGTTAATGCTGATGATTCATTGAGAATTATTCTAACATTAGCTTTCATAACTTAATAGTTTTGTGGCAACCATGATACCTTTATTTTAGAATATTAAAAAAAACAAAAACAAAAACAAATAAATTTAACATCAGAATAATAATAATAATAATAATAATAATAATAACAGTAGTACTATTAATATTGATATAAATAACAATAATAATAATAATAACAATAATAATAATAAAATATATTTGAGAATAGATAATATAACAAGAACAGTGATTTTAGATCTTAATACAGCATTTTATAATATTACTGTTTTACTTTTCAGTTTTGATCAAATAAATGTAACCTTAGTGAGCAGAAGAGACTTCTTTCAAAAACAAGCAAACAAAAACATCTTACTGACCCCAAACCTGTGAACAGCACTTTAAATGTGTTAAAATCTTAATATGACAGTAAATACTTTCCCAACATATAAAGGCAAAATGTAATCTTTTTGAAAATATTCTTCATTTTAATCTGAACCTTAGTGCAGGAAGTGATGAAATCTTCAGTAACGCTGGCATAGGTCTTCAGGAGATTGGCTTTAATGCCTCGCGGCGGCTCTATGGTCATCTTGGAGCCATTCTGCAGGATGGACACGGGAAACTTGTTGCTTGGCAGACTAGTGAGCCAAAGCCGGAAGTCCCGATGAACCTACAGCAAAAATTTCAGAATTGAATTGATATAATAAAAAATTCATAGTTTTACGTAGACAAACAGTCAATAATAAAAAAAAAAGCTAGTTTTGTCAAACTTTGTCAGGATCGATGTTTTCGATGAGTCTCTCCAGAGATGGCATCCAGCTGGGAGCAAGATGGCAGTTTTGGAAGAAAACCCATTTGCCTTTCTCCATGGCACTGTGCATCATGACCTCAGCACTGGGACCCTGATATATAAAAATGCTGTCAGAGTTATATATAATTATACACAAATATTATAGGGCCAGATTTACAGCTTGAGAAACCCTTTTTTGCATAAAAAATACTGTACAGATTTAAAGGAAGTCAGAGAGTGAAATTGTGAAATGTAGAGCATTTGTAGAAGTTTCTGCTTCAGATGCAAAATTTACAGAATGTTAGTGTTTTAGTAAATCATGCAAAGTGAATTACTAATCACTAATCAGTACTTGTTTCACTATTTAATGATAAAAAAATGAGTTGTTAACCTATTTTGCACAAAGAATGACAGCATGTGGTAGAAGAGATAAATTTCTTCACTTGTGTTCATTTATTTGTAGTGCCAAAAGGCAAAAATATCCAAACATAAAGATAAACATGACACAATATTTTTTGATTTGCTCTGCTTTTAGTAGATTGTGTTAGTCTTTATGGTCATATTGATGCATCTGTATTATTTACAGCGGGGAAAATAAGTATTGAACAAGTAACCATTTTTCTCAGAAAACGTATTTCTTAAGGTGCCGTTGACTTGACATTTTTACCAGATGTTGGTAACAACCAAAGAAATCCATACAGTATATGCAAAGAAAACAAATCTAATTAGTTTACAAATTAAGTTATGCTTAATGAAATGAATTGGTGAAGGGAGGAAGTGTTAAACACATGAAGAAAAGGAGGTGTAGAAAGCCCAGACTGCAGCTGAAATCTCTCAGTAGTTCTTCAGCAACCCTCTGCCCTTCCTCATTGTAAACGAATATTAGCTGCTTCAGTTTAACATCTACATTAGCAGGATTGTCATAGTCGATATGACACTGACAACGGAAGTGCGGATCCAAATGCAGGTTTATTAGAGAGGTCAAGTAAGCAGTGGTCAACATAGGGGCAAACAGATGTTTACAAGCAATCCAGAGTCATAGTCAGATACACAAGCAGATGATCAGAGGAAGGCAGCAGACAATGATAGGGTTAAAACAAGGCAAAACAAGACAAAGGAAATGCATTGTAATGTCACAAATAGTAAACAAGACTCAGCAACTAGAGTGTGTGGTGCATGACTGGGTCTTGTAGTCCATGAAATTGTGGATATGTAGTCCATTAGCGATCAGTGTATATACCAGCGATCTGCTCAGGCTGGATAACTGGTGACCGTGACAAGGATGAATAAGATGAAAGCAGGGTGGACATTTAGAAAGACAATGATCCACAACACAGACAAGGAAACTCAAGCTGTAGAATGGCCCAGTCAATCACCTGACTTTAATCCAATTTAAAATACAAATTAAAGATCAGATTTGACAAACGAGACCCATAGAACCATCAAGATTTTTACACAGCGTTGAAAACTAACACCTGAGCAATGCATGTGACTTCCATGTCAACAGCTCCTTTAGTAATATTATCAGGAAAAAACATGACATGTTCAATACTTATTTTCCCCTCCTTAAGTTGAAATCACTGCTTGAAATGGATGCAATTTCAGTCATACACTAATTTGCTGTTTATCAAACCTTGCCTATAGTGTCTCTGTTAAAATACATGCACTAAAGACTAGTCCTTATAAAGTCATGAACTTTTAAAGTAAATACATTTTAAATTGACATCATGAAATTAGTGTAATGTTGAAACTGCCTGTTCTATGGTTGAAGTGAGACTGCAGAACAGCCATGTCACAGTTCTATAGTAGGTGGTAAAGAACACTGTAGCCTTTATATAGAAACATAATTAGCACTAGGGTGGGAAGTCATCTTTTAATAGCATTCGTCTAGTGAAAAATGTAGAGTATCTCAGGCTTCAAAGGTTGAAGGGTGAATACTTTGAATGGACTAAAAGGGCATATACTATAGGACACATCAAAAAACTGCATTTTTTGTTTGTGTTTGTGCTTGTGTAAGTTTTGGTTTTGCATGTTTGTTTATGTTCTGACCTGGCCTTGGCCGAGGGAAATTGCGTTCATCTTCTTTGAAAACTTCATGATCTCTGCAAACTTATAGAGGTCGGCAGCAGGATCGGTTCCGGGAGAAAGCACGAAAATGAGAGGTGTGGAGGGAGACGACTCTTTAAACACCACAGACAGGTCTGATGTCTAAAGAAACATGTTGGAACGAGAGGCAAATTATGACCAAAAAACAGTGAGTCACAGAGGAAAACATCATTAGTATGACTCAAAAATATGCTAATTTCTGCTAAAGGGCGAATTAAAATTGTGTCTTTAACCTCTGCTTATTAAACGTTACAGTGCTAAGTTCTTACATAAACAATGTGTTGTTGTTCTTTGTTTAAGCAATATAAAAATGCTATGATGATATGTGGTGTTTTTTCCTCAATTTCTGTTTAACTAACAGAAGATTTTTTTTCAACACATTTCTATTTTAACAGTTTTAATGACTTATTTCTAATAGCTGATTTCTTTTATCTTTTTCATGATGACAGTAAATAATATTTTACTAGCTATTATTCAAGATACTAATATTCAGCTTAAAGATTAATTGGATTATTTAGGAAAGTTAGGGTATTTAGGCAAATACTTGTATAATGATGATTTGTTCTGTAGACTATCAAAAAAAACATTGCTTAAGGGGGCTAAAAATATTGCCCTTAAAAATGGTTTTAAAAAAAATTAAAAACTGCTTTTATTCTAGCCGAAATAAAACAAATAAGACTTTCTCCAGAATAAAAATATTAAAGGAAATACTGTGAAAAATCCTGGTAAACATAATTTCGGAAATATTTTTAAAAAAGAATTCACAGGAGGACTAAAAATAATATAATAATAATTGTATGTGTGGGTACCTGGGGTTCAATGAAACGCTGACCCAGCTGTGATGACACAAAGTCCTGCAGGCCGTGAGTGAGCCGGTCAGCTCGCAGACAGCGCAGAATTAACAGCTTCTGGAATGAGTCTAATTGGCTTTCCCATTCACCTGGAAGAGGCTCTCTGTTCACACATATAAACATGTAAATACATTACTTTTGTCACGATCACCAGCGATCTAAACCTCATAGATCACTGGAGAAGATTCACTTTCACTCGAACTACAGTTTTGCCACCGTATGAACTACAACTCCCTTCAGGCACTTCATACACACACCTGTTTTGGTTCTCAGTTGATTACACACACAGCTGGGAGCTACTTGAGACTGTTTACATGGACTATATAAACAGTACACACACACAGACATTGCTGAGTCGTGTTTGGTTTAGACTGTGTAACATTACGAAGCGTTTCCTGGTTTAGTCTCTCTATGTTTTGACTTTCACCTTGTTTTATTGTTTATCCTGCCTGTCTAATGTACCACCTGCCTGTTACCTGACCCTACTTCTGGATTTCCTTGTTTGTACCGGCTTCCTTGTATCTTGTTTGCTCCTCTATTTGACCATTGCCTGTCTTCAACTCTAAATAAAGCTGCATCTGGATCCTCTCTCCAATGTCACCTGACTCCCTTGTGGTTACAACTTTATTGCAATATAAATTATATATTGCTTTTATATTTAATGACGTTCATTCACAGAATGCAAGTTTCTGGAGGGCATATAAATCTGCAGGAGTGAGAGCAAATAAGAAGAAGCAAAGCCAGAAGTCACTTTGAAAGCAAACATCAGAGCTTTGAATTTGATGCGAGCAGCAACTGGCAGCCAGTGCAAACGGATGAGTAGCAAAGTGGCATGTGCTCTTTTAGGTTCATTAAAGACCACTCGTGCTGCTGCATTCTGAAGCAGCTGAAGAGGTTTAATAGAGTTAGCTGCAAGCCCGGCTAGTAGAGAGTTGCAATGGTCCAGTCTGGAAAGAACAAGAGCTTGAACAAGGAGTTGGGCTGCATGTTCAGATAAGTAGGGTTGGACCTTTCTGATGTTATAGAGTGCAAATCTGCAAGATCGAGCAGTTCTAGAAATGTGGTCAGAGAAGTTTAGTTGGTCATCAATCGTTACTCCAAGGCTTTTCACCATTTTGGATACAGTAATGTAAGAGACCATCCTCAGACTATCCTAATTACAGTAGGTTAATTAGGTTAATTATGCAAGTTAGGCTAATTAGGCAAGTCATTGTATAACAATGGTTTGTTCTGTAGGCCACTTCTTTCTATTATGAAACGTTGATCCTTGAAACATGAAGACATTAAATGTTTACAAACAGCAACATTATGCACTAAAGAAAATGTAATTTTCCTCTAAAAAAGCATAATCACGTCATATTTGTGGCTACCTGTGTGGCTGGCTGCTGTCAAATATACTCTTGAAGGCAGACTCGTGTTTGGAGAAACTTTGTGGCAGGTTACTGAAGCTGGGCAAGGCACTTAATGCCAGTATATCCTGCCAGGCCCTCGTGGATAGCCAGTTTGGAGCAGGATTAGGAGTTTGTTGCTGTGTTTGACCTCCAGATAACATGTATCTCCACTCAGCCTGTACACACAGACATATATAAACTCACATCCTTTCATCATCACTAAAAACCTGACCATGATATGGCGAAACAGTTGACTGTTCATTTGCCTCAATCAAACAAAAGCTCTTGGGTTTATAGTGAAATAAACACTAGCATTATTAAAAGCAGCTTGAGTGCTAAAGATCAAAGCAAATGGAGACAGAATTCACTTAACAAGCTTTTTAAAGGAGATTGTGAGGTAATCTCTTATAAACATTGTCAGTAAATATTTGCTGAATCAAAAAATGAGGTTAAAGACTTTTTTTACACTAACCATATCAATCTTGCTGTCATTGGTCAGGATTCTGGCACACAGGAGGAAGGCAAACATCAGCTTGTGTTTTTCAAAAAGGCTGCGGCAAACATTACTGTACAAGCTGAAGGTGAAGAACTCATTTATGTTCAAAATACGCTCTATCACGGTATCTGTAGCAAGAGAAGTCAAGACATTGGATACAGAAAAATAAACAAATAAATATATAAAGTCAATAAATATTTTACACTTTTTATAAACTATCACAAGCTGAGTTTCCAACCTATATGAAGCAAATCTTTTCAAAGTTTCCATTAAGTTGTAAGAGCGGGCTGATTAGTATTGGTAACCTACCGTAGTAACCAGCAGTAAGCAAGGCAAGTATAATGGAAACATGTGGGTGTAATGTTTGCTATGTCAGTATTTATTCTGAAGTCTAAAACCACTTCAAGGAAGTATAAAAATGTTTATGCAAATTAAGTGATTTTTATTTGGAATTTGGAGTTTCCATCACATGCAATACTACAAAATGGGCATTAACTCAGGGTGGTGGAAACTCAGCTACTGTAAAAGTCAAAAATTTCTACAAAATAAATATTTTTAAATAAGGCAAGCTAGCAGTAAAATGAGCTAAAACAACTATAAAATTTCTTCTTTCTTCAGATAATTAACCTTTGTGCGCGGTTAAAATTTACTACCCTTTTGTTTTGTTAGGGATGAAAACATCCACTAAATTAAACCGCTGTAAAAATCATCAGATTCATATTTCTTTCAAATTCTTTTGCAGAAATTTGTTAATAAACCTCAGTCCAGATCTACACTACTAAAAGTTTTTCAAAATTACAGGATTTTAACTCTTTCATTTCCAATTTCACAAATGATGTCACTGATTTGGTGAAGAAACACACAAAATGACGTATTTTCAATATATGAAGTAATTGTGGACTGCCTTTTTTTACCTTCTTTTTTACCTTCTTTTTTACCGTCTTGGACATGTGAACGACATTGGCTTTGATGCAGTGTTAAATTTAAAATTTTTCTCCCTAATTTACTGTTGTTTGGCTGTTTTTGCCCCATTGACTTCCATTATAACCACATTTATTTTTTGGTGCATAAATACACAGTCTTTGTTTTTATTTACTCAATGTAGTTCTGAGAGCTGAGATGCAAATTTTGAACAGACAGATCAAGGTAAGTGCGTAAAGGTCACGCTCACACACTCACAGACACACATAAACACTTTACTTTATTTGCTGTTATACTCCGTATAAATTCCAGACACTAAGCTTTTTTTTTCTGCACAGCCCTATCTAAATGGTTTATGGTGACAACTGATGATCAACAGTAAAAATAACAAATTTGACCTCTTCCCAACAGGGAAAACCACCATCAATCAAAAATGCAAGATTATATGGTGTCATGGTTTTGCAATCAACATAATGTGGTTATAATGGAAGTCAATAGGGCAAAAACAGCTACCAACAGTAAATTAGGAAGAAAAAGCAAAGCAATGCATCAAAGGCAATGTTGTTTCACATGTCCAAGACTTTGATAAAAAGTGCAAAAAATCCAGTCCACAATTAC
Organism: Danio rerio; assembly: GCF_052040795.2. Taxonomy (NCBI): domain Eukaryota; kingdom Metazoa; phylum Chordata; class Actinopteri; order Cypriniformes; family Danionidae; genus Danio; species Danio rerio. The sequence continues at coordinate 37,533,622 of NC_141031.1, forward strand.
TATATATTGAAAATGTGCCCTTTTGAGTGTTTTTTTTTCACCAAATTAGTGACATAATTTATGAATTTGGCAATAAGAGTTAAAATCCTGTAATTTTCTAAACTATTAAGTTGTTTGATCAGGACTGAGGTTACATAACAGTACTTAAGGGTTAAGTTTTTTATTTTTATTTTTTATCTATCCAATATCCACAACACTTTACAACAAGGTTGTCTTAGTTAATGTATTTACTAAAAAAACAACAACAACAAGCAATACATTTATTACAGTATTTACTCGTCTTCGTTAACGATAGTTGTTCATTGTTAGTTCATGTTAAAGTAAATGTTTAATAAATAATAATAATAATAATAACTATGAATATTAAATACTGTACAAGTATTGTTCATGATTAGTTCATATTAGTAAATGCATTAACAAACATTAACTAATGCAAACTTATTGTAAAGTGTGACCCATTTTTCAATATATTTTGTGAATAAATTATTATTTATAAAAATATTTTTGTTTATAAACTACAAAATAGGAGGCCTTTGAACTACTGTTTTTTTTTAACCAGTTCTTACCAATATATGAAATATAAGTGTATGTTCTCTACCTGCTTGCTTTGAGTTGACAATGCCACCCATGAAAATACCCAGGAACCACTCCAGAGAGTACTGGTACATGGGATCCACGTTTGACAGATCCGACACACAGAAGAAGAGGATCTGGGCTCTGACGGCCACTGGGACGTATTCTAGACGTGTGGCATCAATGTCCCTCTCCGTTGCCTCAGCTGCAGTCACTTTAGCCTAGTGGTTTAAAAAACGTATTAGATTTATATAATAGATGATTTATTGAAATGATGAATTTTCCATAGTGTATGAGTGTGTGTGTGGGTGTTTCCCAGAGATGGGTTGCGGCTGGAAGGGCATCCGCTGCGTAAAAACTTGCTGGATAAGTTGGCGGTTCATTCCGCTGTGGCGACCCCGGATTAATAAAGGGACTAAGCGGACAAGAAAATGAATGACCTTCCAGCCGCAACTCAACACCAGGAAACACCCATACATTCTTGCCTTCACACACATATGACCAATTTAGCTTTTTCAATTCACCTGTACCGTATGTCTTTGGACTGTGGGGTAAACTGGAAACCCACACGAACACAGGGAGAACATGCAAACTCCACACAGAAATGCCAACTGACCCAGCAGGGGCTCGAACCAGTGACCTTCTTGCTGTGAGGCGATCATGCCTCCCACTGTGCTACCGTGCTATATTAGTTATAGTATTTCTAGTTTTTCAGTTAACCAAACTAACCCAGGCTCATTCTGATTACGTACCCCTATATATATTCTGGAGAGCGCCATATACATCCCAGGGGCTACATTTTTTGCATTTTTTGTTAAGCGAATCCACCAGAGGCCGATGTGTACGCTTTTTGAGATCTCAAATTTCTGTTGCGAGTGCCAGTCGCACCAGCTCTTCTCATGTAAATCCAACAGAGGCCACTGTTGACTGACTGTCTGACTGACTGATTGACTGACCCACCCTTCTCCTTCCCTAAACTCAAACGATAGTGTTTTCAAAAGCAATCTAGAAAAACAACCTAGCAGCAACCTGATTGTTTTATTAAATTTTTTGTCTTACCTGCTTTCTGGAACTGTTCTGCCTCGGACTCAAACCCTGTCGTCACAGTCAATTCAGCTCTACATCACAAATCCGTCGACATATGCATCGAGCCACTGGACAAACTGATAACAGCGGAAAAGCCGTCCATACGGAGGTAAACAGTCAGCTGGTAAACGTGAAAAGGAACGTTGTCATACTGCCCCGTGGCGTTCGTTTTAAAGACGCAATGTACCTCTGGCTGCATAATTCGCGATCTCCAGAAATGTATAAAGGGCTACGTTTTCAGAATGAGCCTATGTTGAACAGAACACATCCAGTGTCGACCAAAGTGAATTTTAATGTTTCCACGGCTAACATTAACACTTGTACAAGCGAGTAATAAAAATAGTACTAAAATTTATATCTTATTACCTCTTAGTAATAAAAATAAAATAATAGTTTGAACACTGAACATGAATCATACAAATGCAACGAATAAAAGTAAAAATTACAACGAACTTAAACAAACGACTTCATATTGAAGATCATACTGCACATGTAGTTTAACATGCCTAGTTTACATTTTTTTGCAAAAGAAGAAAATATACAGTAGGACACATTTTTATGTTTATTAAGAAAATATGTTTTTGAATATAATAATGCTCTTGACTGATGAATTTGTCTTTAAATTTGCCATCTACTGCATTTCTCTAAACAGTCAGATTTTCCACCATAGAGTTCTTATGAATTCTGAAAACAATTTTTATTTTTGCTAATTATTTTATTTCGGTTCATTTTTCATTGAAAAATGTCAGTTGTCAATTTATTCAGTCAGTTTTGCCATTTGTCAGTTTATTTTAGTATTATTTTTTTCATTTAGGGTGAATTTTAAATTTTTATTTCATTTAAAAACACTGTAAAAATGCTGGGCTCCACATAATTCTGTTACATTGCTCCAACGCAAATCAACTGCGTTAGCTGAACGGTTTTATTTTTACAATTTTGATTTTTGAATTTTGAAGTTGATCGAACATAAAACAATTAAGCTGTCCCAAAAAAAGTGAGAAATGATTGAGCAATAGTTTTAGTCTTAGTTTTTGTTTACTAAAATAATCTTGTCTCAGGACGGCACTGTGGCTCAGTGGTTAGCACTGTCGCCTCACAGTAAAAAGATCGCTGGTTCGAGTCCCAGCTCATCCAGTTGGCATTTCTGTGTGCAGTTTGCATGTTCTTCCTATGTTGGTGTGGGTTACCTCCAGGTGCTCTGGTTTCCCCCACAAATGAATGAATGAACCTAGTCTCAAACACACCTGAATTTCTTCAGCTTTGACTTTGGAGGCTCCAAGCACTTTTATCAGCTCCTCGTCATCAACAGGGTTTCCCTCTGAAGAGCTCAGCCTGAACAGGATCTGATCTTCAATCTCCTTTAACTCCTGTTTCATCTGTGCGTTACTCACAATGAGTTGATTCTTCGCTCCTTCTAGGTCAGGTCTCTCTTCGGCAACGAGACGCCCAAGAAGCTGATCCTCTAACCCACTGCGCATGAACACATACAAAAAACACAACACTGGTGAAAATGTAGGATCTCACAACTTGCTTGATGTTTGAAGAAATGCAAGAGCACTACCTGGGCGAGAGGGTGAAGTTGATGAGAGTGACTTTAGTAGAGATCTCTGGCGAGTAATGTGGGTTTGGCAGCTTCGTGGTGATGTACATTTTGAAATCGTCATGATAGTGAATGATAGTGTCTCCGAGTTTTAGAACTGTGTTGCCTTCATGCGTATACGTCTGCAAGGAGGAGACATCAAGAAAAACTAAAACAAGAAGGATCATTTAAAGGGATAGCTCACCAATTATAATGGTTCTTCCATTTGATCCTAACCTGACTGAGTTTCTTTCTTCTATTGAGCACAAAAGAATATAATCTGAAGAATGTTGGAAAAAACAGCCATCGACATCGGTATGTTTTTGTTTGTACTATTAATATCAATGACTGTTGGTTTGTAACATTCTTATTATCTTGTTATGTGTTGTGGAGAAGAAAGAAATTAATAAAAGTTTTGAACCACTGAGTAAATGGTGAGGAAATTAAATTTTTGGGTGAACTAGCCCTTTAAAAGGTGATATTCAAGCATTTTAAAAAAAGACGCTAGGTTCAAAATACAGATTTTTATATGGTATCTGTTGGATGATTTCAGTTTTATGTAATGATTTATTCACATAAAACATTTTTTTTAACCTGTCGTAGGAGCACAGGGTCCAGTGCAGGGTCCAGCTCTTCTCCGACATTCTCCAGCAAGCAAGGCTTCCCAAAACGGATGGCATTTTCTAAACTACGCAGGAAGTCCCGGTCACTCAGCTTCATCACATCCAATCTGTTATCACGCTCCTGCAAAAACAAAGACCATGACAAAAGGCAGAAACACACTGGAAGTCACATTACTGTTTAAAAGTCATTTATATTGGTTTGGGGACAGTAAAGGCATTTCTAATAATGCAAAGATTTGTATTTCAAATATGTTTTACAAATTATTTACATAAAAAAGACTGAAATAAATGCAGTTTTCATTAAAAACAATAAGTGCACAACTGTTTTTAAAATAACAAAACAAACAACTGAAAATTAAATTGCATTTAAAATAAAATAAAATGATTTTGAATTGTAATCATATTTCAAAATATCACAGTCTCTGCTGTAATTTATGATCAAATAAATGCATGTTGTTATGATCATTAAAGACTTCAATTTTTTTTTAATTGATTAATCTAGTTAGAAAAATGCTTTATTGTAATTCTGCATCATCCTCACCATGTTCTTAATCCACTTGTTGGCCTGTCCCTGCGGATCGATAAACAGAGGCCAGCGCTGAGAGTATTGTGCAATTACTCCATTCTCCACAGAGAGACTATCCTTCGGCAGGCCTGCAATCTACACAAAACCACACAAACACAAATGATTAGATAATCCCCTAATAATTAGCATACTCAAATAAACAATATTCAACCTTCTAGTTTTACACAGACTTTATACAGTATCTATGCACATAATGTTGTTTGCTTCTGACCTGCCAGGAGCGGATTTTGACTTTGTCTCCCAGGGTACTGATCAGGTTGGGCTGTTCTGTGTGAGGAACCGCCAGATCTTTAAAACCCCTGAGCCACTCTTCAGCCATTGCTGAACGATACTCGCCCTGAAGAAAGCAAACAATATTTTCCAGAATATCATTTTTAAAAATATAAATCTGAAACATACTTAAATCTATTCAAAAGTGTCCAGAGACCACTTGTAAAATCTAATTTCTTTGGATTTACACTTTACAGTTAAGAGTTTGAGTAAAACGATTTCAGTTTAATAAAATAATAATAAACTAAAATGTTTCCCCCTTTTTTTGAAATATTCTGAATATTATTCAATTAGATTTGTTGTACAAAAATCTGATTTTTATAAAATACATGTACTTTAAGCAATGCTTATAAATGCTTGATTTTATTTGCCTTCTTTAAATGAATTCCAAATGTAACAGTTATGAATGCAACTTATACTGTATACTAATGTGACTGTTTTTTTTCCACCAACACTACATTTTTGACCCAGCTCAACTTACAGTCAACTGTGAATTATTATTCTGAAAATACTATTTATTGCATATTTACGTCTATCCACTACTCAGGTGGTGAAATCTCATAGTAAGATGTTAAAGATGTGACTTTTATTGTTAGAATGCAAATTTTAATTATTGCAATGTATCTCTTATAGACAGTTAAAGTCATATTTATTAGCCCTCTTGTAATTTCTTTTTTCTTTTTCAAATATTTTCCCAAATGGAAATTGACCAACAGAGCAAGAAATTTTTCTCAGTATTTCATATTATATTTTATAATATTATACAGGGTGGGTCATTTATATGGATACACCTTAATAAAATGGGAATGGTTGGTGATATTAACGTCCTGGTTGTGGCACATTAGTATATGTGAGGGGGCAAACTTTTCAAGCTTTTGGTGACCATGGTGGCCATTTTGAAGTCGGCTATCTTGGATGTAACTCTTGTTTTTTTATAGGAAGAGGGTCGTTTGATCAAACTTATTGGGAATTTCACAAGAAAAACAGCTTTATTTTTTCATGAGTTATTTACAAGTTTCTGACCATTTAAAAATGTGTTCAATGTGCTGCCCATTGTGTTAGATTGTCAATGCAACCCTCTTCTCCCACTCTTCACACACTGATAGCACCACCGCAGGAGAAACGCCAGCACAGGCTTCCAGTATTTGTAGTGTCAGATGCTGCACATCTTGTATCTTAACACCATAGAAAATATATTATAATATTATAATATATAATCTAGAGAAAGTTTTATTCATTTTGTTTTGGCTAGAATAAAAGTTTTTAATATTTTTGAGTCAATATTATTAGGCCTTTTAAGCTATATTTTTTCCAATTATTAACAGAACAAACTATCTTTATACACTGACTTGCCTAATTACCCTTACTTGTCTGTATAACCTAGTTAAGCCTTTAAATCACACTTTAAGCTGAATACTGGCATCTTGAAAAATATCTAGTAAAATATTATATACAGTCATCATGGCAAAGATGAAAGAAATCAGTTATTAGAAATGAGTACTATTAGGTTTAGAAATGTGTTGAACAAATCTTCTTTACAGGGTGACAGATAATTCAGAAGGACTAATAAATCTGACTTGAACTGTATGTTGATTTGGGGTTCATTTTTATTTGTTAGAAAAGCAACTACTCTTATAATGAGCTCAAATACAAGCATCATTCTTCCCAGCGTGCTTTTTCATGCTGCACGCACTCCCACACACTCACAGTGAAGGGTCCGAGGTAAGCAACGTATCCTGCAGCGAGCAGCACATCTCCTGCCACATTATTCACCATATACTCCAGCTGCTGTACGGTTTCACTCCAGCGCACTTTTTCATCAGCCAAACCACCAATCAGCTGCCACACACAACAACATCCTATATCTGAACTGTATGTATGATAAGCTTCAATAAAGAAAGACAGAAGATTTGAAGCAAAGGTAGGATAAAAAAAGCATGTTTAAAGCGATCACACCTTATCTGCACGGACCAGTCTGTTCTCGCACAGCTGGCATTTAGCATCTAGCTCATCTCTCTTAGCCAGGCATTCGTGGTATTTGGCCTGAAGCGTGGCAATGCCCTCCTCTACAGCTGCCAGTTTGCCCTTAGCATCATCCAGAATGCGCTGTGTTACAGCCAGATCCTCCTGAGCTTCCTGCAAGGCTTGCTGCACACACAGCAACACAAAAACACAATCAAATAATAATTAGAATAAGTTTTGGTTTGTTTTCTCAACATTTTAAACTTTGCTTTAGGCAGAAAAGTGCTTAGAAACGATTTAATTACAGTACATGTAAACATGGACAATACTCCTGATATAAAAAAAACAAGCAGGCACATTTGAGGAGATTACTAAATAATGAATTTCCCATATAGAAATCTGATATAGAAATAAATGCAAATTACATATATACAGTGACATTCAGTGGTACAAGTTCATGTTTGTATTACACATATATACATTTTATGCGATATATATTTCAAAATATACAAAAAATGGCTGTTTGCATTTTTTTTAACCACTCGAATTACAAATAGGTCCACATATGGTCAAATATATCAGCTATAATTTTATAAATGTGCTCATATATGGCCATATATGTGAGATTTCTGTATGGGTTAGGAGAAAAAATCTAACTCTTACCCGTTTGGGCTCTACAGCTCTGGCCACAAAATGGTAAACATGCATCGCTCGCACCCACTGACAGATGGAAGTACAGGCTTTGGACACTTTGGCGATTGAGTCAGGGTGGAATTCGGGGTTGTCCATGTAAGGCTGCACTTGTTTGATCACTGAGTCTGGGATGTTGTCCTGGGAGAAAGGTTTAATTGTTTCAATTTGTGATTCTAGTAAGATTTTAGAACCAAAAAAAAAAAAAAAGAAGAAAAAAACTCCATGTTTAAGATTAGTAATATATCTAAAAAGAAATTCCATGCTTACTTAGCCTCATATATTTAGGAGAAAAACAGTACAATTAAAAGTATTTACTGTATATTGGAGATATTTTTCCTATTTTGATATACTCGCTTGTTAAGTCATGACGTATCCGTGACGTATGAAATACTGTTTCCGGGTCCAAGCCGCTACTCATTTGAATTGAGAAAATATTCGTTTATGACCACTTTCTAGTCATATCACACATTAAAGTGAATTTTATATGCAATCAAAGTGTACACAACAATATCTGAGTTTGCTGCATTACAAATACCAATATTTCAACAATTTTAAAAAAATTCATCACTTTTTGGCCATTTGATATTAAGCATGGATATATATATGGTATATTTTGATCGCGATTTTCTGAAGTATTAGAGCACTTTGTAAATGTTTATTATTACCATGTGTCTCCCCATACAGTGTGACATATCACTTGCTTCGTGTTACATCACACTTAACAAGCGGATTAAAATGTAATTTTTTTTCTGTTACAGTATGTTGAATTTTAAGTAGCCATTACTCCAGTCGTTAGTATCACATCCTTTGTAAACATTGTAGCATCTTTTAATCAAAGTTTTGTAATGTGTTTTTTTCAACTTAAAACAAACATCATTTATTTAAATTAGAACAATACAACACATATTCTCCGTTTCCATTGGAAAACAAACTGCAAGGGTTTGCACTTATGTAAATTATGCAACAAGAAAGCTTGTTGTGCTCCAAACTGTACACTGTAAAAATTGCTAACAGTTGGTTGCCAGTAATACTGTAAAATTTACAAGGGTAACACTTTATTTTGATGGTCCATTTGAGTATTAGTAGACTGTCTGCTTAATATCTGCTAATACTGCTTCTTTAACAGACATTTAACTGACTATAAGAAACTTTGCAAGTACAAGTCAACTTGCTCTAACGCTAACCCAAACCCCAACCAGTCTACTTATAATCTAATGAGAATTAGTTGACATGTAGATGCAATGTAACTAAATTCTTCAAACGGACCATCAAAATAAAGTGTGACCTTTACAAGTGCATTGTAGTTTTACAGCACAATTGTAACTGTTAATGTACAATGTGTTTGTAACAACCAAAATTGCCAGTAATACCCTTAATTTTACAGCAATTATTAACAGTGTATTTAATGCACTTGGAACTAGCCATGGAATGATAACCACTTTCAAGGTATACCGCGCTTTGGAAAAGTCAAGGTTTTAAAACCGCCAACATTTATTGTAATACTGTTTCTAAGGTATGTGTAAGATTTTTAGTTACTTTTTTTTTAGGACAACATTATATCCAAAGATGTCTTGTAAATTTGTAAAGAAATCTATGTTTTTGAAACAAATGAAGACAGCAGAAGTCTGAATTGTTTTGTTTACTGCTCCAAAATATTTTAAATCCCTCTAAAAATAAAATAAATTGTGTTCAAAAGGGAAATAAGTTTTAGTTTTTTTTACCCAGACATTTAAAAAGAACTTATTTAGAGCAGTAATCACAATACCGTGAAACCGTGATATGTTTATCCAAGGTTATCATAAACGTCAGATTCTTATACCGGCCCATGCCTACCTGAGACTGTTTGCCAAGGATGTGAATTAAAGTTAATAATGTTGTAAACAATGTTTTACTTAATAAGACTTCACTGTACTGTTTTACTTAATAAGACCTCCATGTACTGTCAGGAGTTATAGGTATTATAGGTATATTTTGTCTTGACTGTGTGTTTTTTTCCACTTTCAAAGTGCTGGCAACCATTAAAGGATAGTACACCCAAAAATAAAAATTCTGTCATCATTTATTCTCTCTTCATTTGTTCCAAACATGAAGTTCCTTTTTTCTTTTAAACACAAAGGGAGATATTTTAACAAACGCAGCAAATCAGTAACTAATTGACTTCCGTAGTTAAACGGTTACAGGTTTTCATCATTCTTCAAAAGATCTTCCTTTGTGTTCAACAGACCAAAGAAACTCATAAAGGTTTAAAACCACTTGAGGGTGAGTAAACAGTGAGTAAATTTAACTACTCCTTTAACTTGCGTTTTATAAATCACCGTATATAAATATTCTTTAATGTTTTGTTGAATAAAATTAATAGTCCTTTATTAATGAATCGATCCTTAAAAACACGTTAAACTAAATCTTGCCCTCACCTTGTCATACTTAAACAGACTCTCCAAAAACTTCCCTGGATCCTGCAGAAGGCCTTTTCCTGCATCCCAGTAGTCATCAACCTTCTCTCCGAGCTTCTCTCCAGCAACTTTCTTGGGTTTTATACCCTTCAAAATGCACACAGCTTCTATAACCAGCTTCACTCCTGGAGGAGGCCTCTGCATAGCTCGCACCTGTAAAAGAACAAAAAAACATGGCACTCCTTGTAATCTGACATGATCTGAATATTTGCGTTATTATGGAAAGATGTTACCAAATGTTCCCACCTCAACGACATCATTTTTCTTCAATGACTGCAAGCTAGCGAGCGCAGCGTCAAGCGCAGGAAGTGCTTCATTCAGATCTTTCTGAGCATCATCAGCGATGGCCTGAGCTACTCGAGCCTTTTCAGTGGCTTTAGTCTCCTCAGCCTGCACTGCTACACGGGTCTCTTCAGCTACAACTGTGTCTTCCTATACACACACACGCAATACATCATCAAAAATCAAGTGTGAGTTTTATTCCTCAGTGTTTACATTAGACGCATATTTGGGATCGTCATAGTCACTTTTATTTTCTCCATTGTGATCACAGTATCCTTGGCTGCTTCCTCCAGCTGAGGCCTCATCATCTCCAACTCTTCCTGCATCTTGGCCACATCCTCTGCTGTACTCAATAACTACAAACAAACAAACACACACACAAACACACACACACACACACACACACACACACACACATTCAAAAATACTTTTGTCAATCATATAGAAAACCAGCAGGTATCTTGATGTCAAAATAACATAAAAATTAAAGCAAATCAAAACTGCAAATCGATTTAATGTCTATTGACTACCTTGATGTCAATACGACATCAAATTGACATCTAACATTGACGTCAAAATGTTGACAGTTTTTGGACAGATGTCAATTATACATCAAGGTAGTTTACAGACATTGTAATGATATACAATCCAGTTTCAAGAGTTCACAGTTAGCTGATGATTGATTATAAAGCTTCTTTGACATGCTGTCCCGGGAGAGAGCCCTGAGCTCATAAGATAGGGACTCCCGGGACTCCCTACCATTTGCAAGGCGGGAGGGGAGTTTGAGAACAGGTAGATCTTAAGAAATCCTCTGCTGCAGTAGCTAATGAACAGATAGTGATTGATCTTAAGAGATAACTGCTTACTAGGAGCATGTCTATGGTGCCGATTTGGATTAGTCAATTAACTTAAGTTGCATGTTTTTGTGCGGTGGAAGGAAACCGGGGAACCCGGGCGAAACCCATGTGAGCATGGGGAGAATGTGTAAACTCTGCACAGAAACTTCAGCGGGCTTGGTAAGGACTAGAACCAGTGATGTTCTTGCTGTGAGGCAACAGTGCTAACCACTGGACCACCGTGCCTCTTATCTAGGAAAGGAGGAGGAGTAGGGGTGGAAGGGGAGATTCTTCAAAACGAAGATAGCTGTTATATGGAGCTTAGGGTATTTATAGTTGTAACCACGAGGAGTGACACTGACAACAGAGGTTTGGATCCACGTGCAGATTTATTAGAATCGTCAGGCAAGCAATGGTCAACACAGGTGCAAACAGGTATATGGAGACAGTCCAGAATCATAGTCAAATAACAGGCAAGAGGTCAGAAGGCAGGCGGCAGACGGAGACAAAAGGTAAACACGGTCAAAACACGGAGAAACAAGACAAGGAAAACGCGTTGTAATGCCACTATCAGTAAACAACCCTCGGCAAAGTGAATAGGTGAGTGTGTGGATTAAATAGTGTGTGCAATCAGTCTCTGACAATCCTCAGGTGGTGCGAGTAATCAGTCTAGATGAGGAAGCATGTGTGAGTGTGACCGCAGTGCATGTATGACAATTTTGTCCATAAATGGCGGATTTGTAGTCCATGGTTATTGTTCGTGCAGTCCAGCGATCTTATGGAATACGATCACTGGTAATCGTGACAATAGTGGCTTAGGAATCATCTGATTGGTGAATTATAAATTGGATAATGCGGGACCAGCCGCAAGCAATCATAAGCAAGTGATCCTCTCTAAATTAGTTTATAAATAAACTTTACATCAATTTGTAATTGAAGCTTTCAGATGTATAAAACTTTTTTTATTTTATATTATTTATTGCCATCATTTTGATGGTCAAAAGAGCATCAATGTGTTTATGTCAAATGGACGTCAAGTTTATGACATCAAATCGATTGAAATATTTTTTTATGTTGTTTTGAAATTAAATCAATATCTCACTGAACTTCTCCATATTTTATACATCCATAATTTATAATTTCATTTTTGCCTTTCTCCCACTCTAAGATCAGCCAACTCTTTCCAAGTGGTGCTCGCTGCAGAGCCATTTGAGGAGAGCTGAGCTCCAGCGAGGGGGAGCTTAAGCTTGAGCTCCACCTTTTTTGCACTTCTTCTACGAGTGATGTCACTGGGGGTAGGGTTAGGGGTGGGGTTGGTGTACGAATTAAAACAGCTTACAGGAGGAGGAGCAACAGCTCATGCTCCCCCTCGCTGGAGCTCAGCTCTCCTCAAATGGCTCTGCAGCGAGCACCCTCTCACTCTTTCTCCCTGGTGCCACCTCAAACTCAATTAAGCACAATGGGAGCCATACAGTATCTTTTAGCTCTACAGCTCCTCGGCTATGGAACTCGCTTCCCTTGGACCTAAGGAGCAGTGAAAGTCTTCACACCTTTAAATCTCGTCTTAAGACCCATCTTTTTAAGCAGGCTTTCCTATGATTATCCTTTATCATGTTATTTTATACTTCAATATGTTTGCACTTCAACTTCTCTCATGTTTAACTGTTTGTCTGGCATTGTTTTATTTTTTATTAATTGTTTTGGTATGTTCGTTGATGCTTGTTGTTAGGCAACCTTGAGTGCCTAGAAATAAATAAAATGAGTTATTATCATTCATTCATTCATTTTCTTTTCAGCTTAGTCCCTTTATTAATCTGGGGTCGCCACAGTGGAATGAACCACCAACTTATCCAGCATATGTTTTATGCAGCGGATGCCCTTCCAGGTGCAACCCATCACTGGGAAACATCCATACACACATTTATTCACACTCATTCACACTCGTACACTACAGACAATTTAGTCTACCCAATTCACCTGTACCTGTACATGTCTTTGGACTGTGGGGGAAACCGGAGCACCCAGAGGAAACCCATGTGAACGTGGGGAGATGAATTATTATTATAATTATTATTATAAAGGAGCCCACTGGGAAGTATTGTGTAAAAAAACAACAACACAAGAGAGAAGTTCAAAAGAATTACCTTGTCCAGGCCAGTTTTCATTCGCTGTTGAGCGCTGTGAAGCTCCTGCTTCTTCTGGCCAATCAAAGATGAGAATATGCTCAGGAGCTCCAGGTAGCTCTTAGGTGTGACAGAGTTGTGGCGGGAAAGTTCCGCTAGGTATTGCTCACACTTCCTGGACACCATTTCATGGATTTCAACACACATCAGCGCCTGTACAGAGAGAAATCATTTTTGTGCTCATGTATACATTTACACTAGGAGTTAAACAAATTGATCTATTTAGATAATGACAGACAGATTGGTATCCATATGACCTGCTGTTTTTATTGTGGATTTTTTTGTTTAACAATCAGAGTGAAAGACTTTGAAAGACTTTTTAACATTTTTAAATGCGATACAATTTACAGAAATCATGTTATGTTTATGTGAAAGGGGCATATTAATCTAATTGATGAAGAAGGAGATGAACTTGAATGCCTTGTGATTAAGCATGCAGGTGTTTACAAGGTAACAAGATGAGAGGGGAATGGCGTGCATGTGCATCGGTGATTAGTAGTCGGGGGTCTTGCTGATTGGAGTGACAGTGAACGGGTGAATTCTGTGAATGGGAGTGGGAAGAACCTAGCCTGGCTGTGACAGGTTTACAGCATGCAGGCATTGTGACATGGCCTCTCAAGCAACATTGAACCAATGACTGAAGCATAAAAATAAAGTAGGCCTACCATACATATTAATGCACTGTAAAGTACACATATTATAATGGTATAAGAAAACAAAAAAATACAATACCAGATACCAGTTGTTTGCTTCTGAAACATAATATACCTTCAAATATGTCCTCAAAAGTGCTTGCATTTGTGGTTTAGCTTTTAATGAAAAGGCATGAGTGATACAATAAAGTGCAGGATGTGCTTTATGATACAAATAAATTAATTCATTTTAGGAAAATATATTTAAAAAGTTATGTGAATTCATTCAAGTAACTTATTTATTTATTCAACTTACATTGATTTATAAGTTGACAAAATATTTACTTTCACCGCCTCTTAAATATATTAAACAGATCCTTGAATTTGTATTTGGCCATTAATATAAATGTATTTTTGCTAAAAGCATAGGTTTCTGTAGTTTTTTTTATAAATTAGGAAAAGGAAATTATATTTATCTTATTTTTTGCTGATCTAAAAAAAGATCTGATCTAATCTGCAAAGAAACGAAATGTAATCTGAATCATGAGTTTTGAGTTCCATTTTATTGACCAAATACAGCTGAAGTCAAAACTGTTAGCCGCCTGTGAATTTTCTGTCCTTTTTCAAATATTTTCCAAATGAGGTTAAACAGAGCAAGGAATTTTTTTACAGTATTTCCTATAATTCTTTTTCTGGACAAAGTTTTGTTTTTTTAGTTTGCCTACAATAAAAGCAGTTTTGATTTTTTTTTTTAAATGTTAAGGTCAATAATATTATTAGCCCCCTTAAGCACTATTTTTTCGATCATTTTTTTCTCTGTGTCTACAGAGAAAAAACATTGTTATACAATGACATGCCTAATTACCCTAACTTACCTAATAAAATTAATTACCCCAATTAAGCCTTTAAGTGTTACTTTAATCTGAATTACTAGTATCTTGAAAAGTATCTAGTAAAATATTATTTACTGTCCTCATGGCAAAGATAAAATAAATCAGTTATTAAAAATGTGTTATTAAAACTATTATGCTTAAAAATGTGCTAAAAAAATCTTCTTTCCATTAGAAATTGGGGAAAAAATATACAGGAGGGCTAATAACTCTCTGACTTCAACTGTAAGACATAAAACTGTGATCTGAATCATGAGTTTTGGGATCCATTTGACACACTCGTCCTTACCAGGCTCTGGATGGTCTTAGGATTGGACTCCAGTTCTGGAAGCTCATTGAGAAAAGATGTTGCTACAGACTCTAGTGCCTCCTGTGGCCAAGCACTGAACCAGTCAATAGTGCAGCAGTTTACAAGAGAGGGAAACTGTCTGAGGCGAGCGCGAAACACTTCCCCTACCGGACTGTAGATGGAGACAGAGAAAAGAGTTTACAAACTGTAACATTGCATGCTATGTATGCATCATGGCTGAAAATGAGATCTGTCTGACATAAGAGTAAACCTAATTTTATGGTTTTATTCACTCAAATGTGCTTATTTATTACCAATGTAAAAGACTCTTTAATCAGCAAAAGGCCTATACACACTTGTAGTTTGTATGTTTATATTTTCTTCATACTTACCTCCCACTGGCATCTATATTTTTTGTCGATAAAAAGTTATATGCTGTTGTTCTTTAAATACATTTAAAATATATGACAAAAAAGTAACTATATGAATTTGTAGCACTGATATATCTTAATATATAAAGATCAACCTCATGCAGAGGACAGTGTGGATGTTGCTGCGGACTCTCTTGACGTAGGCAGCCATGAGGTTGGCTTTGGTGGGCTGCTGGCCCATGTCCTGAACCACCGGTTTCATAGCAGTGAGGATCCGCTCCTGTTCCTCTGAAGTGTACAGATTGGGCACGTCGCCTGAGTTGAGGATGTTGTTCACATCTTCCAGGAAAGATTCGCTCTTAATCTGAAAACCAGAAAAGAAAACACACAAAGAAACAAACAGACAAAAATATTTATGTTGAAGACTTGAGTAGGATGTTGCTGAAAAAGTGTGTGTGTGTTTGGAAATAGTGACGAGGTACAGATAAATCTATTAGGATAATTTATTCACAGACTGGAAAATCCATTAGCCTAAGATCAGAGAAGTTTGTTATATGGCTTCTTTTACTCAGTGATGAGAACTTACTGAGGGCTGCTTTTACTGTTGTACTACAATCAGGGAAGTGCAAAATTAAATTTTTTTTGCAGGGTTAATAATTTATTAAATAATAAAAAAATACATTGACTTTAAATAGTTAGGTTAGGACTGTTATTATGTTACAATGGATTTTAAATAAATACACTTCTTAAAAGAAAATAACTTGAGTACCAAAGAATCATATTTTAAACAAATGCTAACAATTCAACCCTGACAGAAATAAATGACAGTTTAGTCATTTAAAATAACATTTAATGTATTAACTGACATTAACAGATGATAACCAATTCATTTGTTTGAGTATTTTTGAATCTCTGTTAATGTTAATAAATAATCATTGTTATTCATGTTATTGTAATTATTAATATCAAGATGTGCAACGTTTGATTTTAGTAATGTATTAGCAAATGTTAAAATATATTTATTAATAAAATAATTAAATGCTTTAAATGATTTTTGGTTTAGAAATATGCTAGTTCATTTTACCTTATGTATTTAACTTATTTACAAATTAACAAATTAAATCTGCAGTGTTATATAGTAAAATTGCACAATATTGCTTTTAGTGTCTTTAGCAGCTTTCAAAACTTTTTGGCCACCATCAGATTCGTCATTTTAGTATAATTATTTATATTTATTTATAATGTAGTATAACAATCTCTCGCTCTTCACCTGAGCAGTAATGGTATTTATAATTATATTGATTATAAAATTATATGATATTTACAGAAATTCATAATATTTATAGAAAAAAAACTAAAACAGATGAAATGGACTCCACAGAGTCCAGACCTTAATATACCGTAGTATTATAGAGGCAGTATGGGATTGTCTGGAAAAAGATAAAAAAAAGTTTATTTGTGTACATATTTCTGTTTATATTTTAATGCAGAGACAAGCCTTATATCTGGAAGGTCATTAAACTTTTGCTAAAACACCAAAACTCTTAGGAGACCAAAACTTTTGCACAATATAAAATATATATACAGCTGGGAAAATAAGTATTGAACATGTCACCAAATTGAATTGAATAAAGGTGCTGTTAACATGAAATTTCACTGGATGTTGGAAACAACCAAAGAAATCCATATATGCAAAGAAAACAAATCGAGTTAGTTTACTAATTAAGTTATGGGTAATACAATGAAATGACGCAGGGGGAAGTATTGAATACTTGAAGAAAGGGAGGTGTAGAAAGGCAGTGAAAGCCCAACAGCTGAAATCTCTGAGTGGTTCTTCAGTAACCCTTAGCCCTTCCTCATTGTAAACAAATATTAGCTGCTTCAGTCCAACATCTGCATTATCAGGATGATGAAGATGAAACCAGAGTGGACGTTTCAGCAAGACAAGGATCCAAAACACAGCCAAGAAAAATCAGATAAAGAAAATCAAGCTGTAGAATGAAATCACATGACTTGAATCCATTAGATTAGATTAAATACAAAATAAAGATCAGATTTGATAGACGAGACCCACAGAACCATCAAGATTTTTACACTCTGTTGAAGTCTGTGAAAAACACCAGAGCAATTTATGCGACTTCATTCTCCATATGAGAGACGTCTTTAAGCTGCCATCACCATCAACTATTAAATATGTTTCAGCAGTTCAGTACTTTCTACTTGTGTCATTCCATTGTTATTGCACATGACTCATTATTCAGATATTTTTAGTTTTGTTTTATGTCTGTATTGTTTATGTTTTTTACCAAAATCTGGTTCAATCCCATGTCAACAGCTCCTTTAGAAATATTATTCCCAGGAAAAAAACATGAAGCATTCAATGCTTATTTCCCTGCTGTAATATATATAATTTATGATGCCAATCTGTGATCTCACCTGTGTATCTACAAACAGGAAGGTGATTTGCACGTTCTGCATGCCAGCCTTTAGCATGATGCTCTTGATGTCCTCTCTCCACTCCAGGAGGCCATAGTTTTTGGAGAGTTCAATCTGGAAGCACTCATACTCAGCTCTGATAATACAAGGTCAGTCACAAAGACAAAATGTGTGTCAGTCTTTTATTTGGTGTATCACTGATGCCTGGTTTCCATATAAATGAATGACTGTTCAATATGTTTCTAAGGGACTTCAATGAGGTGGGTGTTCCTATTTTGACTGATGGTGGTAAATAATGGCAGCCTCACTGTAATAATTTCTTTGTGGTCCAACGATGAAAAGATTGAAGTGAAGTTTAAAAAGAATAAATATAGGGAGTATTTATATATAGTGTCACTTTAAACAACACATTGCACCAATTAATATGAAAAATCTTTGTATGTATGTAAATATTTGATCTAAAATGATGCATTTGCATTACATATGTAACGATTTATTAGATGTGTTCAGATATTGAATCTTGTTGGCATGTGTTCCAGGCATGACATACCAATTCTTTCATGTTCTACATGGGTGGCAAGCAAAATGATTACAGGCAAGAATCACTTTGACAGAAGTATTGATGTCAAAACTGTTAGAGCTCCAATTAAATGGGCCAGTATGACTTCTGTTTTTGATCAAATGAAGCCTTATTGAACGGACTCTCGTTAGTAATGCTAATTATATTTTTTAGGATTCAGCACAATAAACGCTTCAGCAGCTCTTACATGTGCGTGGCAAGCCTGGTAAGAGACTGGCGTCCACTGCCACCGACGCCTAACAGCAAAGCGTTCCCGAGGGGCTGGCGCAGGATACGGCTGATACGACACACATGCTGTATGGCGTCCATGAAAAGCACCAGCTTCATTTTAGAGGTGCTGGTCTGGTTATAATCATCCATGTACTCTTCCATCACACGGGCCAGCTGTACGAGGCAGATAAAGAGCAAAACTTCAAAGTGGCATATGATTTAAAAAGTATACATATTTTGCAATATACAGTTTAAGTCAAAATGATTCGCCCTCCAGTGATTTTGAAAAAATAAATATTTCCCAAATAATGTTGAACAGAGCAAGAATTTTTCACAGTATTTCCTATAATATTCTTTCTTCTAGAGAAAGTCACATTTGTTTTATTTTGGCTAGAATAAAAGCATTTTATAATTTTTTAAAATAATTTTAAACCATCAATATTTTTAGTCCCCTTGAGCAATATTTTTTCCGATTGTCTACAAAACAAACTATTGTTGTACAACGGCTTGCCTAATTACCCTAACTTGCCTAGTTAAGTCTTTAAATTGCAGGTTAAGCTGAATACTAGTATCTTGAAAAATATCTAGTAAAATATTTTGTACTGTCATCATGGCAAAGATAAAAGAAATTAGTTATTAAAAGTGAATTAGTAAAACTATTATGTTTAGAAATGTGTTGGAAAAATCTTCTTTTCGTTAAACAGTAATTGGATAAAATTATACAGGGGGGCTTATAATGAAGGAGGGCTAATAATTCTGACTTGCACCAAAATAAATGACAATGCAAAAAAAAAAAATAATAATAATAAAATAAAACACATTTTTACATTCTCAGGAGAATATATAATTCTTTTAAAATTTCAATTAGTTTAATTAAAGGAACTAAAACTAGCATTTTGCAACATATACAGCAAAATGTTATTTGTTTACCTTTAAATATTAAAAATATATATCGTTCTTATTTTTATTATTAAATAAGAACAGTATAAAATTTAATTTTACTAAAAATCAATATAGACCATATAGTTTTAATTTAGCCTAAAATCTCTTCTGAAATGCTTCTATTTTGTTGAAAACAAAATTAAAAAACATTGTAGTTACAAAGTTTTTAAGATGGTTGGAGCGAGTTACATTTTTAAATCCATGTTATAAATGACTCAAGAAAAAAATCATTTAAATCCTTAAATTAGCCCCAAAAATTATGTAACTTCCATGTAAAAAAAATTATAAAAATAAAAAATGTAATCTAATATCTTGAATTTAAAATCGTAAAATATCACAGAGTTGTAAATCCCAGTACAAATTTATTTCATAACAACACTGCTTTTACAATGTGATAATCAAGCTAAACCATAGTGTCCACAGACATTATTATAATAAACAAAAAGAATATCTGTTAAACAAACGAGGAACTTTCTTTTATATGGTCACCATCACTGCTAAATTCACTTTACTTAATATCAAACACTGTTTAGAAATAATGAAAAACATTTCTGTATTGTTGAATCACTGAATGTCTCAATTGTAAGTCACTTTGAACAAAAGCATCTGCTAAATGACTAAATGTAAATGTCAATTATAATGGCATCCACACAATTTGATATATCACTCATATTTACACCAAGCACCACTAACACACATTGAATATCTCCAAGCCTTCTTTACCTTCTCTCTATCTTGAATAAGCTGGTAAACCTTTACAGCCCCAGGAAACATGAAGTCCCCATAGAGAATGGGCTGATAAGGGACCACCTCCTCAATCTCACACCCAAACTCCTTTATATGGTTATGGAGGAGCTGGTCAAACCAACTCCTGTCCTCTTCACTGACCAGTCGATCTTGGAAAACTCTGCAGCTCTCGTGATACCAAAGCTGCAGTAGCTGTATTTTATTCTGTGCAAACAGACAAGACATAAAAGTTTTTATGAACAGATTAAACATAAATAATGCACTGCTGTCCTTAATTAATTTTTTTGAATCAGAAATAATATACTAAAATTAAGTGCTTTTTTCCTTAAAACAAGCTAAATAATATGCCAATGTGGTAAGAAAAATAATCTTGTTTTTTCTTTTGACATAAGATTATTTTGCTTTAATAACTTCTTAATTTTGGCATGTTATTTCTTAAAACAAACTTAGACAAGCAAAAAATTATTATTTATTTAAGAATTTGTAGACATTTGGACTAGAAACAATACAAAAAATCTATCTAAGAAAATCTAAAATTTTTTTTTTTGCAGTGTACAAAAAAATTGTTGAGAATACTTATTTTATTGTCCAGAGATCACAAATAAAGTGCAAAAAAATGGATTGTTTTCAGTATTACAATGCGTTTTCAGGATTAAATTGAGTGCCTTATTTCTTAATATTCCATATTGTTACATTGGTCACACTTTACAATAAGGTTTCATTAGTTAATGCATTTATTAACATGAACTAATTAGAAACAACACTGATACAGCATTTATTCATCATAGTTCAACATTTACTAACGCATTATTAAAATTAAAATTCATGACTGTTAACATATGTTTATGCACCATTAACATGAACTAACAATCAAGAACTGTATTTTTATTAACTAACATGAACAAATACTGTAGTAAATGTATTGATCAATAAGTTCTATGATTCATCTTTATCGAATTGTGAATCTACCAATTTATATAAAACAAAAGGTGAAACAATACCTATCAACATTTACAAAACTTGGTTTATATTATAATCATGTGAATTAATTTTATTGATTATGGGAATGATTGAATGCAGTGTTGAAATTAAAATTCTTGGACATTGCAATGATTAAGTTAATGAGCCTTTTAAACATGTGCATGTGTGTTACTAGAAATATGGCACTGAGAGTTCATCTCAATAATGTTTTGCATTCCTTGTCACTTTCTGCACTTCAGTTGTGACCTCTGGACAATACATTCCTATTAGTATAATTTGGCTGATTTCTTCATGCACTTGTTTGGTGGTTTCTGCAGGTTTCATCAAGTCAAATTTAAGACTTTTTGAAACATTTTAAGATCATTATGAATCAAATTTCAGACTTATAGAGTTAAATACAAAAAAAACTTATAGCTATATTTTATAACCTATATCTTATAAGTTTGTTATTTTAAATTGAGTTATTTCTTAGCCACATCCTTGAAATAATGTGTCAAAATAAGCAAACTAATTGTATACAGACACTTATTTTTCCTCAACAATGTTTCCATTTCAAAAATGTGACACATTTAAAAACTATAGTAAACTGAATGTATGCACAACACCCTGTCCCGGTCCTTGTCCTTAACAGGTAGCTATAAATATAAGAACTTTTTAACAAAAGTTATTGCAAGCAATATAATTAAACCATAATGGATTTGCATGGACATACAGTAGAACATAAATTCACACCTGTTTAAAACAATTTAAGACCTACAACACATAATTACTGTTAATTTTAGGGCCTAAAATTTTTTTAAAATGTAAGACATGTTTAAACTTTTTAAGACAGCACAGACACCGTTATTTGTTTTTGATCTTACAGCTATTTTTACGTCAACGGGCTCCCAGACTTGTAGATATTTAATTTGAGTTGGGACTGGTGTCTGACGCTGTTTTTCTTGTCTTTTGATGAATAGATTAAACATGGAAAATCAAAAATAAACTGAGCTTCATCAATAGCGGTACCTCTATTTTTCCAGCCTCTGCCATCAGGATGCCCTGGAAGACTTTGGAGAGATCTCTCAGGTTGAAAGTATAGTGGGATTTGGCAGGTGTGGGTAGGAGAGCGGATGTAATAGTGGAGTAAACCCTGATAGTAGCATCAACAAGTGGCTTGCAGAACGGCTTCATTTCTGGAGTTTTCTCTAGAAATGAAAGAAACAAAATGAGCTTGAGTTTCGCTAGAGCTACATAAACAACAAAATAAGCTCAAGGTTGACATCAAACTTTGAGTCATTGCGCAATACATCAATAAATGTGGCATTCAGTGCTTTAATATCTCTAAAACTTGAAGTCTGTACATTGTTAACAAATTCCTGTAGAATCTACTGTAACTTACTGGCAGCAGTTTGCCAGTAACCTACTGTAAATCAATTACAGCAAAAATACTGTATTCACATTTACAGCACTACTTATCTTGCTATATATGTATTCACAGAATTGTATTGTACAGTATATCTTTACTGTAAAATATACAGTAATTTTCACAATGCAAGTTTAAAATACAGTAATATACAGTATAACTGTCCTACAGTAAAATACAGTTTATATTACCGTTAAATACTGTGTAATTTACACAAATCATTAACAGTGTATTTATAATGCATTTGGGGTATTATTTATGTATAAAATAGCAAGAGGCGACGCAGTGGTGCAGTAGGTAGTGCTGTCGCCTAACAGCAAGAAGGTTGCTGGTTCGAGCCTCGGCTGGGTCAGTTGGCGTTTCTGTGTGGAGTTTGCATGTTCTCCGGGCGTTCGTGTGGGTTTCCTCCGGGTACTCCGGTTTCTACCACAGCCCAAAAACATGTGGTACAGGTGAATTGGATAGGCTAAATTGTCCATAGTGTATGAGTGTGTATGGATGTTTCCCAGAGATGGGTTGCAGCTGGAAGGGTATCCGCTGCATAAAACATGTGCTGGATAAGTTGGCGGTTCATTCCACGGTGGCGACCTGGGATTAATAAAAGGACTAAGCCGAAAAGAAAATGACTGAATAAATAGCAAGAATCTTTCAGTACTGACCTGTTTCTATGCTTAATTTGTAAATTAAACACACTGCAAAAAATGTTTTTCTTACCAACATTTTTTTGTCCCTTGTTTAGTCCAAATATCTAAAAGTACTTAAATCAAGAAGCATTTTCTAGACAAGCAAAACATACTGTCTTGTTTTAAGAAATAATATGCCAAAATGAAGTAAGTTTTTCCTCAAATCAAGCAAAATAATCTGCCAATGGGGTAAGCAAAATAATCTTATCACAAATCAAAAAACAAGATTATTTTGCTTACTCCATTGGCAGATTATTTTGCTTGATTTGAGGAAAAACTCACTTAATTTTGGCATATTATTTCTTAAAACAAGACAGTATGTTTTGCTTGTCCAGAAAATGCTTCTTGATTTAAGAATTTGCAGATATTTGGACTAGAAACAAGACAAAAAATCTAAGTAAGAAAATAATTTTTTGCAGTGCATTCATCAAAGGTGGCAACACCAAAGCTCCAAAAAATACAAATTTATTAAATTAAAAAGGCTGACACAAAGCATGTAACGTTTTGAGCCACACGGCTCTTCATGAGACAGTCCTGAAAGTAACTGTCTGTTTGACTGTCTGATGAATATCGCCTTTGATGAATATTTAATTTACACCTTTTGCGTTTATGGCTGAGCACCCAGTTAAGAGGGTTGTGCGTGCTTTTGTAGTTTTTCTATGCTTAATTTGTAAACATTAATGCACATCATATACTGTTTATGCACATCATATATTGTTTGTTGTACAATATGTGGGTTTTAGTGTGGTCTTTTATTGCTTTTTTATCAATTTTGTACTGTTATGTACATTTTTTCTATTTATATTGTTATTTTCTCTTTTACATTTGTCATAAAAATATGATAAATAAATCTTTTTTTTTTAAACGCTATTTTATAGTTAATAAAACGTGTTTATATTCTCAAGAATATTTGTAATGACAGTAATAATACTGTGCAAAAGACACCAGGAAATGATTTTAAGACATTTCCTTCAGTGAAAATCAAACTACGTGAAAAGGAAACTAAGGAGAAATATATTTGCGATTCATTTTTATTAAATCTAACACTGGTATGTACTATAAAGCATTAAGCATACTTTAACTAATAGTTTAACTGTTGTTATGATATTAAACAGATGATACAACATGTTATAAGGTCATTAAGTGATTGTGAATGCATTATGAATATCTGTATAAAGCATTATACATGCAGGCTTCGTAAAAAAGTGTATACAATTTTTATATCTATCTTCTTTTTGTGTCTCTCCGCGTTTGAAAACATATTTAAAGACATCAAAAACATTTCCATTTAAAATCCTATAATATCATCTGACAGGTGTTACTTGCTAAAACCCCCCACTGATATCTAGATGCCCGTATGTTTACTGGCACTCACGCATCCAGCTGCCCAGGATGGTGGAGAAGATCTTCCCCTTGCTGGCGTCCTCCATCTCAGTGAATGACAGGAAGTTGAAGTGGCGTGTGAAGCGTTGAGTGATAGGATTCCTTCCTCCGCCGGGGGGGCCCATCGCACAGGCGAAGTTTATGTCAACAAGGTTTTTAAATGTACCTGGGGAGGATTTTAGAAAGGTTTAAGATTGATGGAAAAGATGACTCAAGGCTGCATTTGTATAACAGTATCATTGTAAAGTATTGTAATAGTTTAAATAAGCATTTTGATATGTTCCTTTGGACATCTTCTTTGTCTGAAATGCTGATTAGCAATTTTTCCCCTTTTTTGAAAAGGGACTTTAAAAGCAATTGTTTGTCGGTGCAATAGCCTAGTGGTTAGCGTGCTGACATATGGTGCAGTAGCACGTCAAGGTGTCCTGAGTACGAATCCCAGCTTGAGGATATTTTCCTTCCCTAGCCCCTTCTGACTCTCCAACTTCCTGTCTTCCTGTCTCAATACTGTCTATCTATTAAGTCAAAAATAATTCTTAAAAAAAAAAACTTTATGTTTGATGTTTTTGCAGTTAAGTTTGTTTTAATAAGTATGTTTATTGGGAATATACATAACATAATTTAGGATGCACAATTCCAATGAATGTCAGGATACTCCTTTTTTAACATACAGCAATAAATTATAAATAATACAAATAAAATAAAATAGAATAAACACCTCCTTCCTCACCAACTCAATATACCTGCCTAAAATTCCGTGAAAACATTGTCAAATTGATGTTGAATAAAGGTAGATTTAAAGTGGTTTATAAATATAAAAAAGACAATAATGTCAAGAATGATACATAAATTGATTAAAAACTATAAAATACATTAAATACAAAAATAAATAAAAAAACAAGAGCCAGTAACGAAAAAAGCAGTTACGTTTATAAAATAAAATAAATTGTCCACCATTAACAATTTGTATCCATTCTCTAAAAAATACATATCAATATTTTTATTTATTTGCCTATATATATATATATATATATATATATATATATATATATATATATATATATATATATATATATATATATATATATATATCAGTATATATTAGTTATCACTTTATAAACTTTATAAAAAGAATTATAAATAAAGATTTATCAGTTATCCGTATCTACCAAAATTGAGACTGACACCAACCATTTGAACAGTAGTTTGTGTTTAAAAATGCTTTCAAATTGTTCTTTCTTGTTAAATAAATGCAGAGAAACTGATTAATGATAACAATAAATGAAGAAAATCAATGATATCCAGAAGTTATGCATAAATTGATTAAAACTATGAAATACAATAAATGTTTTTTTATAAAAATAAAAAGTGTTTAAAATAAAATCAATTGTCCACTGTATTTGTTTGCATTTTGTATCCATTCTCTGAAAAATACATATCAGTATTTGTATTTATCTATATATATTGGTTATCGACTTAAGGAAATGTAAAGATTTATGGGTATGGGCTAAAATTTATACTGACCCCAAACTTTTGAACAGTAGTTTGTGCTAAAAAATGCTTTCAAAATGTTCATTCTTGTTAAATAAATGTAGAGTAAGACTGATTAATGATAACAATAAATAAAAAAACAATAATGTCCAGAAATGATGCATAGATTGATTCAAAACTATGAAATACAATACTTACATAGATAAATAAAAAAATATGAGCCAATAACAAAAAAACTGTTAAGTTTTTTAAATAAAATCAATTGTCCACTGCATTTGTTTGCATTTTTGTAGCCATTCTCTAAAAAAATACATACCAATATTTGTATTTATCGGCCTATATAAATTGTTATCGGCTTCTAAAGAAATATAAAGATTTATCGGTTAGCAGTATCAGCCAAAATGTAGACTGACACCAAACCTTTGAACAGTAGTTTGCTTTTAAAAATGCTTTCAAAATGTTCACTCTTGTTAAATAAAAGTAGAGTAAGAGTGATTAATGATAACAATAAATAAAAATAATAATAATGTCCAGAAATGATGTATAAATTGATTTAAAATTATGAAATGCAATAAATACATAAATAAAAAAATATATATGAGCCAGTAGCAAAAAAACTGTTACATTTTTTAAATAAATTCAAATGTCCACTGTATTTGTTTGCATTTTTTTTAGCCATTTTCTGAAAAATACAAACCAATATTTGTATTTAATGGCTTATACTGTGTATCGGTTATCGGTATCAGCCAAAATTTTGACTGAACCCAAAAACATTTGACCAGTAGTTTGAGTTTAAAAATGCTTCATTCTTGTTAAACACACCTATCTGTTTCCTGTCATACCAGCCTCCGTGATCCATCCACTGGCGCAGGAGTTCAATTGGAGGCTGAGCTCCATATGTCTCTAGCATGGGCATGTTCAGATCATCGATAAAGAAGATGAAATATTTTCCCAGAGGAGGCCCAAACACACCTTTACGCCTGTAACACATGCAAATTCTAAATTTGATGTTCAAAATAATATATACAGAGAATTAAAAGACTGATTAGAGAAACAAAAACCTCCTATCCAGTTTGCTGTCAATATAGTCTTGTGTCTGGTTGGCGGAGGTACGAGCTGAGAACATCAGGAAGTGAGTTATGTATTCAGCAGGCATATTTTTCAGAAGCTTGTCTGATATGGTCAGGGTCTTTCCTGTGCCGGTGGGCCCAATGCATAAGACCTGACAAATTAGAGAAGGGAGCGAGCTTAGCAACACATATGAAAGGCATTATGTTGACTCTATGTTGAATGACCTACAGGGTTCTTATTGGAAAGTAGCATGTCTATCAGGAAAGACATGCGAACGGTGTCGACTGTGGGCACAATGATGTCTGAGTATCTTGTTTCAGGGGTGATGACCACTTCCTGGGCATATTTCATCCAGCTGACCCACTGTACCTGAAGTATATGAAAAATCTAATTAATGCACTTCAAAAAATGACTTTTACTTTTGCATAATCATCACACATTAAAGGAGGTCCCTTTGAAAAAAAAAATTAAAACAAGTCTCTGATGTCCCTTGAGTGTGTATGTAAAGTTTCAGCTCAAGATACAGCACACATAATGTTTTATAACCAAAAATAATTTTCAAAAATGTTCAAAAACATTCTCTCACCTTCCTCTCTTTACCCTCTCCGTCCTCATCATCAAAACAACTTATTCCTGCATCATCTAAATTGTAATCATAAACTGCTCCCTCCTCAGGGAAGCACAGTTGGATCTGAAATACACAAAAGGCAAAATTCAGTAGGCCGCTTCTCACTCTGAATAAACAACTACTTACATAAAAACATAAGAAAAATAATGAAACGAACACTTTCTGGCACTTCTCTTTTATTGTCTGCAGCATGTAAATCATTGCTGGTAGCACTAAATCATCTGAAAAATTCATGGTGGTATTGACCTTTTCTTCGACCATCTTGCCCCTGAGCCAGACACTGAAACGCTGGCAGCTGTTGGCATCTCCTGTAGCTCCAACACTCCATATGAGTGCAAAGATAAACCAGGGCTCAATCAGCTCCTGCAACCGAGATAGTTTCTCCTGGGAATGAGGCTTCTTGCCCTAAACACACACGCATACACACACATTAAAAAGTAAACTTTGCATAATTTACCAAGCATAACCACTATAATTCCAAAACTCCTCTGACCTCTCGTGGGATGAACGGCTGAAAGAAGCAGTCCAGTAGTCTGAGCAGAGAGCAGGTGAGATTGCTGTCCATGGAGGTGATCACCTCCTTTATGGACTCTCTGACAAATCTGATGGAGTCCTAAGGAAATAAATTTAATAACAACACCTCAAAAACCTTTTACCTTTACCTTTTATACAATTACTAAAAAACCTTTTACACAATCCACTTCATATAAATGGGAATATATCAATAAAAACATGACTAATATTACATCATACTAATGTATGACAATAAACTAACTAATAGTGAATAATGACATGACCTACGATCAATAAAATGACATTTGCAAACATATACAGTACTGTGCATTCCAATATTGTACTGTAATTTATTAAGAAATATAATACAGTAATATTTTACAAATGTTGTTTTTGTCTAGGGGCGGCGTGGTGACGCAGTGGTTAGCACTGTCACCTCACAGCAAGAAGGTCACTGGTTCAAGCCTCGGCTGGGTCAATTGGGATTTCTGTGTGGAGTTTTAGGTGAATTGGGTAGGCTAAATTGTCTGTAGTGTGTGTGTGTGTGTGTGTGAATGAGAGTGTATGGGTGTTTCCTAGTACTGGGTTGCAGCTGGAAGGGCATTTGTTGCATAAAACATATGCTGGAAAGGTTGGTGGTTCATTCCACTGTGGTAACCCCTGATTAATAAAGGGACTAACTGAAAAGAAAATGAATGAATGTTTGTCTATGAAATTACTTTTTTAAATAAATCTAATTATGTATATATTTATGTTAATATAATAATTATTAATGTTATTTTTATATGTATATAATTATTTTTGTATAAATACTACATTTGCATAAATATGTATATTTTTATTATCTTTAATTAACTTTACTGATGTCATATTTATTGAAATTAAACTGTTTAAATTAAATATAAAAAAAATAAAATAATTATATATTTTTTACTATAGGTTTACAATGCAAATTAAATTAGAATAACTTGTTTGTTAGACAATGTAAATCTCTCAAATAATATACAGTATCTAGTAAAAGAGAGAAAATATTACTTTACAGAATTGTATTATACATAAATCATAAAATCAAATGATATAATCATTTGCACATTATTCAATAGTACTATGGAAAAAAATATAAAAACCTGAATGAATATAGAATCTAATAAATATAGATATGTAAACATATTTACTTCCAGCTGGTGCCCATCACTGGAAAACACCCATACACACTCATTCACATACATACACTGTAATCCCGAATAAGTTGACAAAACTCAAAAAATTTGAGGTAATCAGTTACGTCAAATTTTTTAAGTTATGAAATTATCTATTTTAAGTAAACAGAAACATTAAGTTTTGAGTTTGTTGTACTCATGCAAGACACTTCACCTAACTTAAAATACCCAAGTTACTCAGCTTATACGTTTTAATTGCAATTAACTTAATTGTTTTAATTTTTCCAAACTTTAAATACTTAGTCACCCAGCTCATACATTTTAATACCAATTAACTTAATTGTTTTAATTTTTCCAAACTTTAAATACTTAGTCACCCAGCTCATACATTTTAATACCAATTAACTTAATTGTTTTAATTTTTCCAAACTTTAAATACTTAGTCACCCAGCTCATACATTTTAATACCAATTAACTTAATTGCTTTAATTTCTTTCAACTTTAAATACTTAAATCACCCAGCTCATACATTTTGATAGCATTTTTTAAAATTAACTTCTCCATCGTCAGTTTCACAAATAAAATAAGGCATTCGTTAAAAAAATAATAAGTGCACATTCTGTGAAGTGACTCGTTTAGTGTAAACTACACAGAAACTGTATATATATATATATATATATATATATATATATATATATATATATATATATATATATATATATATAGTTGAAGTCAGAATTATTCGCCCCCATTTATTTTCCCCCCCAATTTCTGTTTGACGGAGAGCATATATATATATATATATATATATATATATATATATATATATATATATATATATATATATATATTCAGTCTTGGTTGAACTATGATTCTGCCATTTACTTATTCCAAACCTGTTTAAGTTTCTTTCTTCTGTTGAACACTTAAAAGGTTATTTTTGACCAAAAAAAAAAAAAAAGCTGAGACCTGTAACCACCGATTTCCACAGTATTTGTTTTCCTATTAGAAAGTCAGTGGTTACAGGTTGTCAGCTTTACTTAACTTTTGTGTTCAACAGAAGCAAGAAATTCAAGCAGGTTTGGGACAAGTGAAGAGTTAGTAAATGACAGAATTTTACATTTGGACAAACTATCCCTATATATAATAAAATGCACCCTTACGAATTAAAGGTAAATAAATGTTTTGAAGTTACTACCCCAGAGACAGTCTTTATTAAGTAAAAAAAAAAAAAACAATCAACTCATTCTTTAAGGTTTCCATGCTACGAGACTTTTTATTTTCCATCATCCATGCCAAGCAAAACTTTTTGCACAAGTTCAAAGTCCTTTACTATATATTATGTGAAGAACATACATTAATCCATACAAGACAAGAAAGGTCTGGAAGTGTGCTGTGGGTGGTGTCCAATTCATTCTTCAGGACAACAGAGACCCTCAGTGAATGCAGGGCCAATAAAGCATCTTCAGTCAGCAGGATTATCAATCTAAAAATATAATTCAAGGATATTAATGTAAGGACAGTATCAAAATGACTGAGCCAATATTATATGATTCAACAACTATCCGTGATTACAAATATGTTAAGTAAAAGTTTTCAAAACTTTCATCTTTTTATTAAACATGCCTAATTGTGAAAAGAATGAATGAAGTCTTACCAGGGTGTTCCTAAAGAATCTTAAGTCACGCTCACGCAGCAAGACCAAAAGACCTCTGATAAGAGTAGTCCGTCATGAACTGACATCATGCAGTTCCTGGAAATCAAGTATAATAAATGATGAATAAATGATTTTAAATCAATTTAAAAAAAAAAATAAAATTCAAATTATATTTTAATGTATACTTTAACACGTGACCCCAAACATTCCCGCTCATCATAAGCCTTTAAAAGATTAGCCAGGGTATCTGCTGTCTTGCCAGTTTTGGATGCTGTTTGCCTTGAAATTGTCATCAAATGAAATAGGTGGTGGTCCAGTTGTGCAAAGAATTTGTGGGGAAAATTCTCATTTGTAACATGTTGGTACTCTGCAAACAGCAAAAAGAAACAAGAGAGAATTTCATAAAACAAACCCACACCACAAAATATACAATTCTAGAAAAAAATTTATTAATATTATTATTATTATGTTTCATTTACTTATCTATTTTTTACCTCAGATAAAAAATCAGGTGTTGATCAGATGTTGAAAGCAGGATCTTCATGTTGTAAACTGAACTCAAGGTCTAGCTGAAGTTTCACTTTCCTTGTAGTTCCTATCTGTAGTCAGCAACACCCGACCTTCAATTCTGTAAGTACACAAAGTCACAGTGTCATTTAGCTGAGAGTGGAAGTAGTACAATTGCATGATGTCTAACGTTAACCTCCAAAACGGTTAGCAATAGAGCTGATTATCATGTTAGTTGCTTTGATTTGATGAACACAGATTTAATTTAAACAGTATTGAAATTTCTAAAACTGAATAGGACGACAAAGAAATTTAAGGCCTGATTTTAAAAGCTAGAAATAACAAAACTTACCTTATTGTCTAATGATGTAAAAATATATAGACTAAAATATTTATATTTTTAAGATATAAATATATTTTAAGCTACAAAATTTGCACATCAGAAAACTATGTCTTGTTTACCACGTCTTGAATATTTTGTTTTGTTATTATTTTATTTAATAACATAATTTTGTATTAATGTGTTATAGATATGCATACTTTGTTTTTTAAGCTGTTTATATTCTCTCCAAAGTAAACATTTTAAAAAATAGATTGAAAAAAAAAAAACTTGTATCATACCTTTAAAATACATTTGACCTAAATGACATTTAAACTCACTTAATTGATCGCATTAATCAGGTAATCATTGATATGCAGAGATGTCGTCTTAAGCGCGAGGAAATATTAAGTGTTGATCAGTGCTGGTGATTGAGGTAAAGTTAGTTTTATATTTACACATTCAGACTTTCTCCTTAATAATATAATTTCAGAAAGGTAATTTTTGCATATTCTTAATGGTGAAATCATATTAGCAGCCAATGACTTTCAAAGTACAACATTGTTCAGTCAAAAAAAATAGTGCATTTAGTGTAATGTTGTTTTCATGTCATACTTGCATGTGATTTCAGAACGAATAGACAAAGTACCATGGTAAACAATTTATGGAGCGAGTCACAAGTTGTTACTAAATGAATGTATGAATATAAAACCAACTTTATCTCAATGTGGTAGTGTAAAATGAAGCTCTGCTCTGTACCTGCTCAGGTGAGGAGCGCAGCTTAAATGTTCTCCGTCAGGCTATCCTCATACATGGATCAGCAAGCAACAAGCTGCGTGTGACAGAGTTAAGTTTTGAGACTACGTTTTTGCGCGTCATCAGAAAATACCGTTAAGTGTTTAGGCGGAGATCATTTGAGTTATGATTAACGTTATGTTTCTTGCGCCTTTCGTTTCCGAAGTGCCTACAGATTGCAAAGATAATACCACATTCACACACTGGATGGAGTTCAGCGCAGCGCCATGACATGCGGTTGTGAGAGCGCGCGTCTCCATGACAACTTCAGCACAGGCTGAGAAATGGCATACTCGCGCCAAGATTTAAATTTTTTTGAAAAACGTAATCTGCCGATTTTAAATATTTTTGTCTTTATCACACTCTGTTAAAATTCAGAGTTAACACGTTACAACTAACGCTAACGTTGCACTGATTCTAACTTTTTAAACAGCAATGTTAACGTTAGTTAGCAACAAGTGAGGCTAAACATGTTTTCTGTAATGTACGACATGTAAACGCACCCTGATTAACTCTACATTACATTGAACTGTTACTGTGATTATATTAATTAAAACATACATTTAATATTTCTTGGATTTGTAAATATTTTACTTACTGTAGTGTGAAGCGAGGCCGATCCGCCATCTTGAAAAAAACGAATGAAGCATGAGCACGTACGTGAACCTGGATGACGTCAGACGCAAAATCACTGGGCTGACAGATTTTGAGTTAATGAAACTTTAAAGAGACATTTTGTATAAATTAAACCCAGCAGAATTGTTCACCTTACTTGAAAGATTAAATTTTTTCAAACTCAAAAATAAGAAAAAGTTCTAAATACTCATCAAGGTTAATTAAGATAAACGAATTTTAATGATTTAAGTTAATAGAACTCAATTCAATTAATTAGTTACAGCATTAGGGTTTACAGTGTACACTACAGACAATTTAGCTTACCCAATTCACCTATAGCGCATGTCTTTGGACTGTGGGGAAAACCGGAACACCTGGAGGAAACCCATGCAAACACGGGGAGAAAATGCAGACTCTACACAGAAATGCCAACTGACCCAGCCAAAGTTCGAACCAGCGATGTTCTTGCTGTGAGGCGAAATCGCTACCCACTGTGCCACCCCACATTCTGTTGTCTTTTAGTTTAATTTTACTTAACGAATTTAACAAAAACACTCTAAGACCAGTCACCTGCAAGAACCTTGTAAAGAGCGAGTTGATTTGATCCGCGTAGGGCCGAAAAATGTCAGGGATTGTTCGGAGCCAACACTCTGTGAATGGAGTCAAACCCAGAATGCTCGGCTCCAGATACACCATGCCACAGCGAGAAACTGTGGCAGGAGACGCCACCGCCAAATCCTGCACCTCAAACATCATCGTCATCGCCTGTCAAAATGTCAAAAAAGCAAACTAAAAATTATGAGGCGATACAACACATACAGACAATTATCTAGAAACTCTCATACATCAGAGAGTTTGATGATCTCTCCGGAACTCAGACACAGTTTCTTGTTGTCATCCAGAACTGTGTTCATGTTCTCGATCCACACGGCATCTACAGGCCCGTCAAACATGTACCACTTCTTTTCCTGCTCCATGGATGAAGCTCCGTCCCGAATGAGACAAGACAGTATACCATCTGTCCTGTAATACAATAGTGTGAGTTACATCTAAAGTACAAATTAAACCAAAACTAACATATGATTTTGTTAGCTCATGGCATAGTTTTAACATCTGTGCATGTCATTAAGAAAAAAAAAGTTTGTCCATGTAATTTAAAATTAAAATCTGAAAATGCACTTCCTGTTTGTTTTCAGTTAAATTGTCAGATTGCATCTGTCTGGGGTATTGGGCGTGGCTAACATACTTAACCACACCCCTCCAGCTGTCAGTTTTGATAACTAACAGAAATGGTGAGGAGGAGGAGTCTGTTAGGTTGTAATAACTCTCCCCAAACCTTTTTCCAGATCTTTCGGAATGAAATGCCAACTTTACCAAATCCAATCGGCTCGAGGTATTTTTTTTTAAATTTAATATTCTGTTTCTCTAGGAACTGTCACAATACGAAAAAATAAAAAAAAAACGGTCGCAGCATCTGGTTTATGTGGACTTTAACAACCTGTACGGTACGAGAAAACACAATAAATCCAGTGCACAGCACACTCACCATTCGTGAGTAAGCTGGTCGAATTCTCCGTAAAGCTGCCCCATGGTGATGGACTTTGGGTTAAGCACATAGGTCTGTATAGCCTCATATTCTCCTCCGCTAACTGAGGGCTGGCCTTTCAGAGCCGTCATGGCTGCTGCCAGCACTTCATAACACTAAAAGTATGTGAGAGTGCATATATTTAGTTGAAGTCAAAACTATTAGCCTTCCTGTGAGTTTTTTGTTTCTTTTTTAAATATTTCCCAAAGTATGTTTAACAGAGCAAGGAACTTTTCACAGTATTTCCTATAATATTTTTTCTTCTGGATAAAGTCTTAGTTGTTTTATTTTTGGCTAGAATAAAAGCAGTTTTGAATTTGTTAAAAACTATTTTAAGGTCAATATTAGTAGCCCCTTTAAGCAATATTTTTTTCTGATTGTCTACAGAACAAACCATTGTTATGCAATGACTTGCCTCATTACCCTAACTTGCCTAATTAACCTGGTTAAGCCTTTAATTGTCACTTTAAGCAGAGTACTAACATCTTAAAAAATATCTAGTAAAATATTATTTACTGTCATCATGGCAAAGATAAAAGAAATCAATTATAAGAAATGAGTTATTAAAACTATTATGTTTAAAAATGTGTTGAAAAAACCTTCCTGTTAAACAGAACTTAGGGAAAAATATTCAGGAGGGATAATAATTCTTACTTGAACTGTATATTTATAATTATAAAAAAGTACAAAATCAAATATTTATTTTTGTTTTGAAGGTTTATGCATTAATGAAGCTTACCCTAGTTTTCCCAGAGCCTGATGGTCCCACCAACATTAGACCGTGTCTGACTACAGTGGTCTCGTACAACTGAATGCATTTGGTTATATAGCCTGCAAGACAAGGAAAACATTAACAAACCTCTACTGTGCGTTCATTTTTTGTTGAAAAGCATGGTGTACTTGGCTTAAATGCCCTCCCTCCATCAAGTTGACAGTGTTCTGATTAGTCAGGTGACCCAGTGTGTTCTCACAACTAAACTTTGTGTTGGAAATGTAATGGTACTTATTGACCTGACTCTTTTCATTAAGAGAAGGCACAGCCATTTAAACAACTGATTTTTATTAAATTCAATTCAATTTAATTCAATTCAGTTCAAGTTTATTTGTATAGCGCTTTTCACATAATTATTATTATGCATTATTGTATGACAATCAAAATCTGATAAGATAAGGTTATTATAAGTTACCATTACTTTATTATTTACTAATAACTAATAGCTTTTAACAGTTAAAGTTCTTATATATACGCATAGTCAACCTGCAGTTACACAGTATATAGGTGACGTCATCGTGTACATGTTCAATGAAGTACATTTGTGTGTTAAGTGTATGTGTTGCCCTTGAAGTCTTCCATTTTAGTCATCAAAACAGCTTGTTGTGCTGCTTGCTGTTGAAACTGGCATTTCTCTGTTATATCATTTTTGTCTTTGTTTTTTTCAGGTTTGTTTTTGGCCATTTACTGTTATTTCTTATTCATAGTCATTTCTTCTATAGGCTAAACAATTGCAGAAAATATCTTGCTTTCGCATTGCAGAATAATATCAATAACAGTGAGTTTCAATGTCCAAATCTTCTAAAGCAATTGTAAACTTGAACAATTAATTATGCCATTTCACTTTAAGTCTGACTCCAATTTTGTGTATTCAGATGATAAAGCAGAACTGAATCTGCAAGCATGAATTATACATTTCCTATATAAATCATGTAATTAAATTCAGCACCCTCACCATCCACATCTTTAAGGCACTTGTTTGCACAGACATTCCTTATGGACTCGTCAAGGCTGCCATAGTCAATTGGCTCTTCACGGATCTTGGGGAAGAGGTCAGATACAATGCCATTGAAGAGTTTGAGGTCATCTTGAAGAAACTTTGGTACATTGACATCCCTGATGGCACGCAGACATATCAGCTCCTGAATAAATTACATCAGAAAATCAGTTCTTATAGTCACTTATCAGTTATTATATCAGTTTTGCAGCAGGAATAGTTTTATAAGTGTGATAGAAGAAAAAATACTTTTAAAAGAATACAGAAGGGAATGCACTGATATGAAATTTGTCACCAATACTGATAACAGATAATAACTCTGTAGATTTGGAGATATTGATAGCCAATATATTAGCCAAAAAATTTAAATAAACATTTTTCTGCATGATTACAAAAACAAAAGGCAAAAACACACACAATGAACAACTGATTTTATTTTAAACTTCAGAAAAGTTTTAACTGATCTCTGAACATTATTAATCAACTATTCTTTTCTAAGCCAAATTTTTTGTTTTTAAAAAAATACAATTTACTGCCTGATCTAAAATAAAATGCATAAAAATGCAACCAAGTCACTGAACATTAAACAAAATTAAAATATGACAGGATTCATACACATTTTTACTTAAAAAATTCCACGACTTTCAATGACTTTTCCAAAAATTTCAGGTAAATAATCATGATCTTGTTTCGTGTTTCATGTATTTCTACATACACATGGTAAATAAAAAATGCACGTTCAAATTCATTACAGCATATCAAAAAATATGTGACAATCCATGTAGCTTATATTTATTTTTATATCTGTAAAATAGTTTTTAAAAAAGTATCTTGCTGTCTGTGTGAACATTTTAGAAATGTTGTCTTGTGTTTTCACAAGACTTATAAGATTTAGCACCCACAGTCTCTGACTCTGTGAGATTGTTGCTGGACACGACACTCAAAATGCATCTTGAACTGAGGTGAAAGCGAGTGAAAAAGAGGCGAAGCTAAAACTGCTTTTAATTTTTGAAGTTATTGCTTTTGCAACTAAAGTTTGCAAAGTTTACCCATCAAATATAGTGTCAAGTATAAGTCAAGTTAATCTCAAAGATATTCAAGTACACAGATATTTGTTAAACACATTTTCAGGACTTTTCCCCAAACATTTTAGTATTACTTGTTTTTAAAAAAAAACTTTAACAGGTCTGAAAAATGACTTTTCAAAATTATATGACTTTTGACTAAAGTAATCTAGCTAAAGATATTGGCCTAATATTGTTATCAGACAGATAAAAATAATATAAATTGCATTTATTGGCTGATTTAGATATGGCCGAAGATACATCGTGCATCCCAAATATATACTCATGTGCATCAGCCAACCTCATTCATATCAGGATTTTCCCTCTTCAAGTTTCCAGCTGCAGATATCACAGTTTTCACAGCTCTCATCCCAAAATCATAGTGATCCTATCAAAAGACATGCATCAATGTGAGTTTCTAGCAATAGAGTGCTTTGATCGATTCTATTAAATGAACCTAAAACTGTTTATGTACAGAACGAATTACTATAAAACTGGAAAAAGTCAGACCTGTGAGCTGAGCTGTTCTGAGGACAGTTTGAAGGTGCTGGTTATTTTTTTGGATAGGACTTTGGCATCACTGAAGCCAAATGAGTAAAGGGAGATCTCAGCTATCATGGCGTAATCAGGGATCATCATAGCCACTGGACGGAAGAGGGCCTGAGGAACACACAGCGTGGTCTTTTTGTATATATACACTGACATAATTATCAAAAGTGTAGATTGGTGTTGGCAAGCTCCGTACCTTTAAATTATCTGGAAGTTCAGTACGACCGGCATAACCTGGATTCATAGTTATGAAGACCGCACAGGATGAAACAAGAGCAATTTCCATGCCTTCAAAAACAAACGTCTTCACCTGAAAGCACAAAAAAG
The DNA here is from genome assembly GCF_052040795.2 of Danio rerio. Taxonomy (NCBI): domain Eukaryota; kingdom Metazoa; phylum Chordata; class Actinopteri; order Cypriniformes; family Danionidae; genus Danio; species Danio rerio. The sequence continues at coordinate 37,572,347 of NC_141031.1, forward strand.
TTGACAATTTTGTTTGTTTTTAAATTTCTGAGTGGAACGACTCCTGAAAATCCAAAGACTACACACAAGACATGTTACTCGTATAGTTTTGAATGGGGAAAAGTGTAACAGTCCATATGGCGAATGAAGCCCCGCCTTCAACTACAGGAGCCAATCATCAATTGGTATAGACATGAATCTTCGGGGAGGGGCTTGGACCACACCTGAGTTTGTACAAATTTTGTGTAATTTGAATGTTTAGAAAATAAACTAAAGAAACAGTTGTTGTTTAATTTTATTGACGATTCCCGATAAGAAATGTTATCATACGCTTGGCAAGCACTTTAAAGTTTCGCCATTTAAACAGAATGCCTGAGCGGCATTTCAAAGATGGCCACAGAGTGAAATTACCTGCCTTACAGGGACTTTGGAATATCTCTGTGATAGTATAAATCTAAATACATCTATTAGATTCCTGAGATCTTCTGAGCAAAGAGTTTTGATGGTCCAAAGCATCAGATTAAAGTTAAGACATGATTGTGCATTTCGATTGCGAGGGCTAAACTATGTAATAGCCTACCAGCATCCCCAAGCTTAGAATGTAAAAGATAGCAAAGACATACCTTTTATTTTAAGACTAATAGTTGTCCACAACATATAAATCATTTTTATCAATCAGTGTTTTTCTACCCACTTGGTCTTTTTTTTTAAATGCACTGAGGTCATTTGTACTGATTTTATATTGTTTTTTTCTAAGCAGACATTTCGTACAGCACAGTGGTCAACTACTGTTGTTTTTATTGTGATTCATAAATAAATCAGATTTGATTTGATTTGATAAATAAACAGGGATGCCAAACTTTGTAACTAATTAATTTCCATGACTTTTTGAAAGTTTTATGGTAATCAGGTAAAGAGTTTAGATATACAAATTACTAAAGGCTGCATAGAATTTATGAGAGTAAAAAAACTCAGACGTTAAGCACATGGAAGTCCAATAGATGAACATCCAATGCACAAGACAAGACACAAAACATAGGAGACACTACAGGAGTCAGTATTTTGGATTCTACAAGACTTCTGTAACCAGGAAATGCAGGTTTATCAGTGAGGTCAGGGAAGCAGTGGTCAGCACAGGGGCGAACGGATGTATATGGGCAATTCAGAAACGTAGTCAAAGAAACATGCGAGTGGTCAGAAGGTAGGCGGCAGACAGGGATAAATAGATTAACACAGCAAGGATCAAAATACGGCAAGGTAAGAAAATGGAAACGCGTTGTAATGTCACGTAACACATAACAAGATTCAGCACCAATGTGTGTGTTTGAGCTGTTTATATAATAGTCAATGAATCAGTCCTTGAGCAGCTTCAGCTGTGAGAGTGTAATCAGTCAGGATCTGGAATCGGGTGTGTTGCATGACTGGGTGTTGTAGTTCATTACATGGCGGATTTGTAGTCCGTTAGCGATTGTGAATGTTTTCCAGTGATCTATGGTGTTTAGATTGCTAGTGATCGTGACAACTTCAAAGTGAAACCTGTGTTGCATTATTTAACAGTTCACCACTAAAGACACAAGTCATTTGTGAAGCCAAACCCACTCATTGGCCAAAAAACTTCATGCTTACGATATGAAATTATAAGAATCACCAAATAAATGTGTAACATTCACTGCATAGGTTTGACATTTAATGTAAATGCTGGTTTATTACTGCATTGACATTGAATTTAGCATTTTACAGCCCTTAACATGTGGTTGCTTCACATTCTCGTCAGTCATAAGATCCTTCTGTCCCTGACATGCATGTGTTTTGATAGCTGTACGCTCAAGTGTGAAACTTTACTTACTCTTTGCTGCTGGGCTTTTTGGATGGTTGTGATCTGTTGAGCCACGACTGATAAAACCTCCACGTCAATTCGATTGAATTCGTCAAAGCAGGCCCAGGCCCCCGAACTAGCGAGACCTTTGAGGAACTTGCCCATGGCTATGAAGTCCAGCTGGTCGGAGCAGTTAAACACTACAGTCTGGATGGCCAAAGCTTTGCCCAGGTCTTTAGTGGTTTCTGTCTTTCCTGTACCTGCAGGGCCTGCCGGAGCACCTCCGAATTTTAAGTGAAGTGCTCCAGTCAGGGTTAGATAACACCTGTGCAATAGACAGTGTGTAACATTTTACATTTATGAGAAAAGTTTTATTAGGCTTTCCTTATATACATTGATGTACAATCATATATAAAAGAAGATATTATTTTTTAGATAACACCTGTCTGTCAGTGGAGTGATAACAAGTCGACCTGAGTTGCCAAGGTACTCGTAACCGTATAAAAACTCAGCATTCACAGCTCTGATGTAAAGATCGTCACGCCAGTAGTATCTACAAACACACACAAACACTAATGCATGCTATACTCCAACAGACACATATTTGAGAAAACAATTTTGCATTGAATAGTAAAAAGTGTCAGATGAATGCTGCCCTGTGGACTTTTACTTATCAAGGAACAATTAAATGGTTTTCAATAAAAATAAAAAGAAGAAATAATAATAACAATAATGATAATAAAATAATAATAATAATGAGAAGAAGGAGAAAATAAATAAATAATAAGAAGGAAGGAGGAGAAAAAAGAAAAAGTAGAAGAAGAACGAAGATGTCACCATCCTGCACTTTGTCTCCATTCCCCTGTGCTTCCCCTCTGCTTTAGTTCTTCCTCATGTGTTCTTGTTTACTTAATTTCGCTCACCTGTGACTTGTTGCAGCTAGTGTGTTTTCTCTGTTCCTCACTCGGTTTATGAGTATGCCCTGGTGAACTTGCCTTGTGTTCCTTTGATCTCCTGAGATATGTCTGGTAAGACTGTTTATTTTCCCTGTTGCTTGCTGCCTTATTGTCTATTTGTTTTCTCCCTGCATAGAGTTTTCTTTGTATGTTTATTATATTGTTAAAATATGTTATATATTTCATTCTGAGAAGAAACTAAGTTGTCTGTTTTGCTACTTCGAAAACATAGGAAGAAGAAAAAGGAAGAAGATGTCACCATCCTGCACCTCGTTTCCATTCTCCTAGAGTTTTCTGGATCCCTGCTTGGAGTGTTTCTGTCTGAATCTAACATAACTGCCCCTGTGGCTCAGTGGTAAACTCACCAGACACCACACCAGAGACCCGGGTTCAAGGCCTACCTGTGACAGAAGAGGAGAAGGAGAAGAACAAGGTACAGGAAAGAAAACAAGCAGGAGGAAGAAAAAGGTAGACAAAGAAAAGGATGAGGAAAAAAGCAAGTGGAAGAAGATGATGGAGGAGGAGTAAGAGGAAGAAATAAAAAAAGAAAATAAGGAGGAGGAAGCAAGGAAGGAGAAAAAAGAAGGTGGATGAAGAAAATAGGAGGTGTAACAGAAAGAGCAGGAATGAGGTAGAGGAAATAAGACCTAGGGAAAAGGTAGGAGGAACAATAAGTTGGAAAGGGGATATAAAAAAGAGGATAAAAGAAAGCAGGAGGAAGAGAAAAAAGACAGGTTAATGGAGGAAAAATAATAAATAAAAAGAACCAAGAAGGAGGGAAAGAGGTAGGAGGATGAGTAGGAAAAGAAAGAAGATGACAGAGGGAAGGAAAGACTGAAGGAAGGAGGAAAAAGAAGTAAGAGAAGAAAAATAATTAGAGGAAAAAATGACAAGAAGAGGATCCCTACTTGGACTGTTTTTGTCTGAATCCAACACAATTGCTCCTCTGGCTCAGTGGTCAACTCATCAGACACCACACTAGAGACCCAAGTTCAAGACCCACCCATGACAGAAGAAGGAGATGGAGGATGATGGAGGAAGGAAGATGAAGGTAGAAGAAAAAGAGGAAAATAAAAGGAGAATGAAAATTAAGTAGAAGAAGAGAGGAAAGTAAAAATAGTAGGAAGAGGACCGTGACAGAAGGAAAGAGGAAGAATTCCTTGTTGTCTATTTGTTCTCTCCTCTTGTGGAGTTTTCTTTTTATGTTAATTCATTTATTCATTTTATTTTCGGCTTAGTCCCTTTTATTAATCTGGGGTAGCCACAGCAGAATGAACCGTCAATTTATACAGCACGTTTTACGCAGCAGATGCCCTTCCAGCTGCAACCCCTAGAGTTTTCTGAATCCCTGCTTGGAGTGTTTTTGTCTGAGTTCAACACAACTGCCCCTGTGGTTCGCTCACCAGACGCCACACGGGAGACCCGGGTTCAAGACCCACCCATGACAGAAGAAGGAGATGGAGGAGGAACAGAAGAGGAACAGAAGAGGAAGAAGGAGGAGGAAGGAAGATGAAGGTAGAAGAAAAGGAGGAAAATAAAAGGAGAATGAAAATTAAGTAGAAGAAGAGAGGAAAGTAAAAATAGTAGGAAGAGGAAGGAAGGATGAAGGCAAGAGGAGGGAAAGAAAATAATTGAAAAAAAGAGAAAATGGGAGGAGCATGAAGAAATAGGAAGACAGAAGAGGTAGGTAGAGAGAAGAAATAGGAGGAGGAAAAAGAAGGTGAAAACGGACGAAGAAGAGAAGAGGAAGAAATAAAAAGAAATTAAGAAGGAGGGAGAAGAAGATGAAGGTAAGAGAAGGAGGAGGAAGAAGAGAAGCAAAATAAAGGAAGAAGAAAAAATAAGATGTCACCATCCTGCACTTTGTCTCCATTCCGCTAAAGTTTTCTGGATCCCTACTTGGAGTGTTTTTGTATGAATTCAACACAACTGGCCCTGTGGCTCAGTGGTCAACTCACCAGACATGACACCAGAGACCCAGGGTCAAGACCCACCCGTGACAGAAGAAGAAGGAAGAGGAGGAAGGAAAACAGAAAAGGAAGAATGTCTTGTTGCCTTTTTGTTTTCTCCTCTTATGGTGTTTTCTTTTTATGTTAATTCATTCATTCATTTACTTTTTGGCTTAGTCCCTTTTAATAATCTGGGGTCGCCACAGCGGAATGAACCGCCAACTTAGGAGGAAATAGAAGAAGGTGAAAGAGGATGAAGGAAGGTGGAAGAAGGAGGAAAAAGAAAGGAAGAAAAAGAAGAAGAAAACGGAGGAGGAGGAAAAAGAAGGTGGAAGAGGATGAAGGAAGGAGGAGGAAATAAGAGGAAGAAATAAAAAGAAGAGGAAAAAAGAGAGGAAAGAGAAAGAAAGAAGAAAAGAGAAGAACAAGGTGGAAGAAGATGAAGGAAAAGGGAGGCGGAAAAGAAGAGGAAGAAACAAAAAGAAGGAAGAAGGAAGAGAAGAATGAAGAAGAGAGGGGGAAAAGAAAGAGGAAGAAGAAGAAGAAGGAAAAATAGGTCTCCATTCCCGTAGAGTTTTCTGGATCCCTACTTGGAGTGTTTTTGTCTGAACCTAACACAACTGCCCCTGTGGCTCAGTGGTCACCTCACCAGACATCACACCAGAGACCCTGGTTCAAGACCCACGTCTGACTGAAGGAGGTGGAGAAAGAGGAAGAATGCCTTCTTGTCTATTTGTTTTCTCCCCTCGTGGAGTTTTCTTTTTATGTTAATTCATTCATTAATTTTCTTTTTGGCTTAGTCCCTTTTATTAATCTGGGGTCGCCACAGTGGAATGAACCGCCAACTTAGGAGGAGGAAGAAGAAGGAAAAAGGAGGAGAAGAATGAAGAAGAAAAGAAGGAGGAGGAAGATAAGGGTAGAAGAAAAGAAGGAAGAAGAAGAAGAAAGAAAAATTTGTCTCCATTCCCCTAGAGTTTTCTGGATCCCTTCTTGGAGTGTTTTTGTCTGAATCCAACACAACTGCCCTGGTGGCTCAGTGGTCAACTCACCAAACACCAAACCAGAGACCAGTGTTCAAGGCCCACCCATGACAGAGGAAGAAGAAGGCAGACAAAAGAGGAATCCTTATTGTCTGTTTGTTTTCTCCCCTCGTGGTGTTCTCTTTTTATGTTAATTCATTCATTCATTTTTTTCTTTTCTTAGTCCCTTTTATTAATCTGGGGTCACCACAGCGGAATGAACCATCAACTTAGGAGGAGGAAGACGAAGGTGAAAGAGGATGAAGGAAGGTGAAAGGAGGAGGAAAAAGAAAGGAATAAAAAAAAGGAAGAGGAGGAAAAAGAAGGTGGAAGAGGATGAAAGAGGAGAAAAAGAAGAGGAAGAAATAAAAAAGAGGAAAAAAGAGGAGGAAGAGAAAGAAAAAAGAAAAGAGGAAAAAGGTGGAAGAAAATGAAGGAAAAAGGAAGAGGAAAAGAAAAGGAAGAAATTAAAAGAAGGAAGAAGGAGGAGAAGAATGAAGAAGAGAGAAGGAAGAGGACGATGAAGGTAGAAGAAAAGATTGAGGAAGAAGAAGGAAAAATATGTCTCCATTCCCGTAGAGTTTTCTGGATCCCCGCTTGGAGTGTTTTTGTATGAATCCAACACGACTGCCCCTGTGGCAACTAACCAGACACCACACCAGAGACCTGGGTTCAAGACCCACCCGTGACAGAAGAAGGAGGAAGAGGAAGGAAAACAGAAAGAGAAAGAATGCCTTCTTGTCTATTTGTTTTCTCCCCTCGTGGAGTTTTCTTTTTATGTTAATTCATTCATTTATTTTATTTTTAGCTTAGTCCCTTTTATTAATCTGGGGTCGCCACAGTGGAATGAACCACCAACTTAGGAGGAGGAAGAAAAAGGTGGAAGAGGATGAAGGAAGGTGGAAGAAGGAGGAAAAAGGAAGAAAAAGAAGAAGAAAAAGGAGGAGGAGGAAGAAGGTGAAAGAGAATGAAGGAAGGAGGAGGAAAAGAAGAGGAAGAAATAAAAAGAAGAGGAAAAAAAGTAGGAAGAGAAAGAAAAAAGAAAAGAGAAGAACAAAGTTGAAGAAGATTAAGGAAAAGGGAGGCAGAAAAGAAGAGGATGAAACAAAAAGAAGGAAGAAGGAGGAGAAGAATGAAGAAGAAAGGAGGAGGAAGATGAAGGAAGAAGAAAAGGAGGAAGAAGAAGAAGAAGGAAAAATATGTCTCTATTCCTGCAGAGTTTTCCGGATCCCTACTTGGAGAGTTTTTGTCTGAATCTAACACAACTGCCCCTGTGGCTCAGTGGTCAACTCATCAGACACCACACCAGAGACCCGGGTTCAAGACCCACCCGTGACAGAAGAAGGAGCAGGAGGAAGAAGAAGGCAGACAAAAGAAGAAGAATGCCTTATTGTCTGTTTGTTTTCTCCCCTCGTGGAGTCAAGGAAGAAGAAAGAGGAATGGAAAAGGAAGGAAGAAGAAGAGGATAAAATGAGAAGGAGGGAGACGGAAGAAAAAGGAGGAGGAAGAAGGAGGAAGGTAAAACAGGATGAAAAAAAAGAAGAGGAAGAAATCAAAAGCAGATGAAAATTGAGGAGGAAGAAGAAGTCACTATCCTACACTTAATCTCCATTCCCCCAGTTTTCTGGATGCCTACTTGGAGTGTTTTTGTCTGAGTCCAATAAAACTGCCCCTGTGGCTCAGTGGTTCACTTAGCAGAGACCCGGGTTCAAGACCCAACCGTGACAGAAGAAGTAGGAGGAGGAAAAAGATGTGCTGGGAATATGCTAAGTACTGTATGTAAAGAATAATAAAAGAAAGAGGAAAAACTTATTTTAAAAATGACTTTCTTCTATGTTAACCTGCTTTGACACAATACATTTTAAAGGCGTTACAGAAATATAGATGGAATTGAATATTAAATACTGTGTAACCTTAGCTGGCTGATCCACTCAAAGTCATTGACACTGGACACTTCCTCCTCAACCAGCTTGGCTGCCACATCTTTAGCATGTACTTCAATGACAATGAGTGCTGAGAGTATGGCCCGTTGCATCTTTGACAGCTGACCCCGCACCAGCTTCACCAAATCTCCTAACTGTTTGTGCATATACAAAACAAAAATGACCACATGGTTTCATATTTATAGTTACAATAATGCATTGCATAGGTAAAAACCCCAACAGGAATGGTTAATTGTTTGCACAGTTGGAAACAATCTGTACCTGTGTCTGCAACTGTGGGTAAAGCCGATCTGCCAAGTCTCCCTTATTCAAAGACTCTGACACTTCTTGGGTCCAAAATGTTTGACAGCCAGCAATAACAACCTGACCGGGCCAGGACAGAACCCACTCTGTGCGAGGATGCTGCCAAAATAATTATGATTCCCAGAACAAATCAAAAACACCACAACATTAAATACCTGCATGCTAATCCTGTACTTAGCATAAATGTTTTATTTATTTTAAAAATGAATCATGCAAAATAAATATTGTAAAAAAATAAATTCAACATATATATATGAAGAGTTTGGTTGCAAAACGCGATAAACGCCGTTTTTTGACATTGGAAATCACTGTTCAGATGTACCTTAATCTATGTGTGAATTGCTGTCATTAATAACATTTAAGAATGTACATTTTAGGCCTACTAAAAAATGCATTTTTTCACAAAACGCGATATCCGCCAGACCAGATTCTTTACAAAGTACGTTATAACAGTTATAGAACGTTCAGGATGCTGCACGAGCTCAGAGAGTCGCCGCCGATGAAGTGCTCTGAGTTTGTTCATTGATTTAGCGACAGAAGATGAAGCCTTCAACTTCACAAAATTGTATAAAAACACTACAAAAGTGGACCAGAATAAAACACTTCTGCGTCTTTCAACAATACACAAATGCAGCAGGAAACGAGTCTCCGCTGATGTCAAGAGGAAGGCTAGGGAGCACCTTTTTTCCTGCGCTCCTCCCCATCACAAGATACCTGTCTGCAAGGCGACATTTGTAAGTGTCCTTTGTAAGTTTATTTTTTAAATAATTTCATACATGTAGCTGAGTAGCCTATCTGAAGATTTATTCATGCGGTTGCACCTATTATTTATAGCCTAAAAGCTCACGTTAATTCTTGTTGTTGTTGATTTATTATAAGGGAACATAAAGGGCACAAGTTGTTATGGAGAAAAATAAACGGTTTTGCTTTTTCACAACAACCAATAAATGAGCTATTATTATTATTATCATCATTATTATTATTATTATTAATATTATTAATATTATTATTATAATTATTATTACAGTGAAATAATTAATTAAATATGTTGGGGCAAGGCGAGCTTGTGTCGTGGACTCTGTGACACTGCGGCTCCGCCCGCTCTGATCATACAGGTTTGGTTTTCAGCAGCGGTGTGGATAGAGCCGCCCTCCACTCTTTCTGTAACAATTTACAAGTCGTTTATCTAACTAACTTAATCCTACTTATCAAGCAAAACATTGATTCACTCGCTTTTCTTAATGGTATTACTGTAACAAAATATAGCCTAAGGTGGAGATATAGCGTTTTGCAAAAAAAAAGTTAAAAAAAGTTATGTTATGTTATGTTGTGTACATTTTGACCAAATCTAACTGAGATTCTTATTATTATTAATCAATCTTTGTATATATTATTCTATATATTTATGATGTATAGTTTTTTTAACCAATTCAAGATGTTTGACAATGTTAAGATTAATATGTTGCATTTTGGCTTGGTTTTTGACTTATGAACTGTTTATGGACATAAAATCAAATAAAAATATCCTGGGTTTGAAAATATTGTGTTCCTGGCCTTCACTGAGCTAATAGTTTAATGTACAAAAACTGTGAATGAACTTGACTGTTGATGTCTTAAATAATAATATCAAATAACCAACATTTTTCAAAATGGATATATTTCGTTTTGCAACAAAACTCTTCATATAAAGTTTGTCAGATTAGCTCCAGATTTGGCTTCAGTGCTGACTATTCTAATGTAGATGCACAAGTATAACATTGTAAAGCACCCTATAGAAAATATGAATTTACATGAGAGATTTGTAAGGGGTGTACCTAATTATGCTGAGCACTGTATGGAAAGAATAATAAAAAAAACACAAAGAAAAATAAAGCTAAAAAAAAAAAACACCAACCTCAACATAAGCCTGCAAAGAGCGACTGATGTTGTCTCTTACACTGGCTTTCATTGAATTCTCCACTTCCCGTAACCAGTGCTCCACATTGCCAGTAGGAGAGACAGGAACGGATAAATGAACTTCCTCTCCCTCAGAAGAGTACATGCGTGTGATCAGTAGATCTGACTGAAAGTGGAGCTGTATATAGAACAACAGAACCCATTATTATTCGTTGCTATAATTGAAATTTGACATAAGCCAAAATCCTTTTGATATTTTCTGGCGTGCAAATTATTTTTATTTCTAATATGGTAAACATATGGATATGAAAGAGGACGTACCCGGGCAATGTTCTCAAAACATTTGCGGAGATGTGGCTGCACTGCTGTTGGATCTTTAGTCTGAGATAAAATCTCCAGCAACTCATCATCTGATAAAAAGTAAAATCTACATCCAAGAGAAAAATAAACAATTCTTAAGTAGCGAACAATATATGGCTAGGCCCTGGCAGAATCTGTGGATATTTTTGTTGACAGAACATTATGTTTCTTAAATGTCTACCTCTTTATCTTGGTTATGTTAACACTGAAGAAAATCTATTCTCAATGTTCAAAATATTACAAACATTGTGTGATATTACTTTGAATGTTCTCTGACCCATCTGAAATAAAACTCCCAAAGAATGTTTCAGGAAACATTCCATGAAAATAAGCAGCCACTTCAGGATTTTGTGAGTCCAATGGTTGTTGAGATCAAAAAAAGTAAAAATTCACAAGATTTTTGTGTATCTTCACAGCAAAACACAACAATTGAAGCAAATAATGATGTTTTAAAACAAGCTGTCACAAAATTCTGATTATAATTAGTAATTTTAAGCCACAAATAGGCATGTGCTGATATAAGAATCTGACGGATGGTAATTATGAATAAAGATATCACAATTTTGCGGTGTCACGGTTTTGTGGTTACTGCTCTAAAATATGTTCCAACCAAGGCTAATTCTGATAACGTAAATCTATATACATTTTCATTTATTCATTTCATTCATTTTCTTGTCAGCTTAGTAACTTTATTAATCTGGGGTCGCCACAGCGGAAAGAACCACCAACTTATCCTGCAAGCTTTTACGCAGCGGATGTCCTTCTAGCTGCAACCTATCTCTGGGAAATCTATATACATTTATAAAGAACAAATATGTTTCAGGAGGGTTTTTTTTCAGTTTTTGTGAATCCACCAGAGGCCAATTTTTATGCTTTTTGACATTTCAAATTCCTCTTGCGAGTGCCCTTCCTGCCTGTTGTTCTCTCATAAATGCACCAAAGAGCGCTGTCGACTCACTGTTTGCCTGACTGACTGATCGATCGACTGACCCACCCTCCTCCGTCCCTGAACCCAACCATTAGTATTTTACAAAGCACAGACTGACCCGCCCACTCCTTTTCAAAACTAAACCGACAAATTTAAAAAGCAATTCAGAAAAAAAAGCCCTCGTTCAATTTTTCCCTCACCCTGTTATTAACTTTTTTATTTTAGTTTTTGGCTTCTGTTTTTGTCTCATCTATTTTCTGAAACCGTCCTTCAACAGACTCGAACCCCATCATTGTGGTCCACTCCTCTCTGTGCCACAAGGCCACTGACGTACATGACGAGCTAACTGGACAAACTGATAAGAGCAGAAAGCCGTCCACACAGAGGTAAGCAGTCAGATGGTAAATGCCTCAATGGAACGCCGTCATACCGCACCGTAGCATTCGGTTAAAAAAATCAAATGCAGCCATACGTACTTCTGGCTACATAATTTACAATCTTCAGATATGTATTTAGGGCTACATTTTTAGAATGAGCCTATGTTGATATGTTCTCTTTAAATGTCTGGGTAAAAAAAACTATTATTTTTCCCCTATTGAATACGGTATATTTTATTTATATTCATTTTATTTATGAATAAACATTAGTAATATTTTGGAACGGTAAACATGTCAGGCTAAATAATTAAAATAAATCATTGACTTCTGCCATCTTCATTAGTTTCCAAAATAGATTTCTGTACGACTTGAAACAACATCTTTGTACATCCTTCTTTTCTTTTCTATCTTTCTCCTCTGTCTGGCCGCAAATATACAAAAATTACCAGCAAATTCCTGGAGAGACTAAATAAGGTTTTGATTACGTTATTAAACATTATTAACATTACTGGAATAATATTTTCAGCTGAGCAACTGCTTCAGCAATTATAGTGAATTTGCAAAGGTAAACGAAAATATAAATGTTAATTGCCTATTCATTGTTTATTCACCGACCCTGGGCCTTCCCAGCTGTTCATGAGATAAACCACAAAAACTCATCATTCTTACCTGGGGAAGGCGCTTCGCTTGGTTTCCAGGTAGTCACTTAGTCCTTTCTGCACAAGCTCCAGTAGATTGTTACAGTCTTTGAGACTGGCCAACAGACGTGCTTCAGGACACACTTCAATCACCTGCACCCATAAAGACAATCAGCTCTTTAATGAACCATTGGCGCAATCTGCTGTAGTATGATTGAGTAGCCTGACGCTGCTCACCCGATTGTTATCATGGGCGGCCTTCATGATATTCCTCCAGGTGCGCTCCATGGTTTGATACCTCTTTCCTTCCACCGGCAGCTGGCGGTTGATGTCATCAGAGCTGAAAATGGGTTCCATGTACAGCCACGACCGCTGACAGATGAGCCACTCTTCTAATACTTCCTACCACCAGAGGGCCACAGTAACAATGTTTTTTTGGAGGGGAGAGGGGGAGGGGGGAGGAGATACTAATCAAACATTTTCATGAAGATTTTGGTTTTCTATTTCTGCAGAAACATGCTAATTTATTAGGCCACCCAACAATATTTCACCATGCAGATTTCAGAATCATATTTGCAGAATGACTTTTGGCTTACCTGTGTCATTTTCAGTTTACTTTCCCACTTGCTGATTCTCTCCTCAAAGGGTTTTTTATATGGAGAGAAGGCCATGCTCTGGGTCATGACGATGTGGTCATCTAGGAGCTGAGATGCTTCATCTGGGCTCTTCAGTATGTAAGTTCCTGTCTCTTTATACGGCATCACCTCAAACATCACTGTTGACCATTCTTCCTCCATCTTGTTCAGAGCCTAAGGCAACAGATGCATGAGATGAAAAATGCTGTCACAAAACATAAAGTGTTTGTAGAATTGTCCTGTTATGTAATTCAAAAAAAAAGATCACCACTGATATATCTGCCATTTTAGTTATCATATTTTATATGAATGGGCATAAATGCTATGTTTTTCTGCTTCATAAAGGTAAAATGTAGGTTTGGAAAAATCTAATACTGTATATGTACTGAATACAGTTTCACAAGATGATTAGAATAGCTCTACTTGATGGTGTTCTGGGGAGTCTAACAGTATTCAGCTACAGAAATTTAATAATCACATTGCAAAAAAAAAAAAGCTTTTCTTACTTTGCATCTAGTGCAAATATCAAAAAAATCTTAATCAAGTAAAAAATACTATTTTGTTTTCACTTTTAAAAAAAATAAGTCAAAATTAAGAATTATTCCATAAAACAAGCAAAATTATCTGACAATAGGGTAAGTTCAGTAATCTTATTTTTGCTTTAAAATGTAGATATTTGGACTAGAAACAAGACAAAAGTTTTTTTCCATTTCCAAATAAATTAATCTTTGTTAGACCTTTTTGTGCCCAAGTATTTTAAACTCTCTTGAAATGCACAGTCATGGGTCTTAAAAACACATGCAAATGCTAAATTTTCACTCTGTTATAGTTAGACTTAGCAGTGACTCTAAATGGCTTCTGTGGCTCCTGGGGCTGGTTGTACCAGCGGTGCGTAAGTTAAAACATAGCCTAGTTGTGACTTAAAGGTACACTAAGTTACAACATAAACACTACTAAATATTTTTGTGTTGCTCCAATGAAATTAGTTTAAACATAACGCCACGTTCCAACTAAATATTTATGGCAGCCTCACACCGTGTATACCGGTAGAAAAAAAGATGACAGCAAGATTAGTTTACATCAAAGAGCTTGCGATCATAATGAAGAATGATTTTCCCCTCTACTCACATTTCCTCTAAATCTCGGTTTGGGAAAGAAGTTTAATTTTCTTTCAAGGAGTGTTTTGTGTTTATTGCATCCATCAATTAAACCGTGAAATTCTTCATGATTGAGCTTTTCTTCCTGCTCTTTTCTCTTTCATAAGTAGGATATAAAAAATTTCAAGGTTGATGTTTTGATTACTTTGCGTGTATTCACAGCATGCGATGCAGATGTGTGTGTTGTATGTTATTCGTGCCTGACTGTAATGTAATGTGCATTAAAAATGTAATTTATAATTTTATTTTCATAACACAGTTATATGTAGATGCATTAGTTGCAGAATTTTAAATCAGTTTAATGATTTAAATGCTTTTTATTAAATATTACGTCATTCAATGCAACCACGCATGACTTTTTAGAAGAGCTTACAACCTAATAACTACGATTTGCCCTAAGAAATGAGGTGCAACTAAAATAAAAACAAATTTAGTTACAAACTAGCTAGTAGTTACGAAGCCCCTAGTGTGGGCTTTACGTTCCAGTTTAAGAAAGAATTTAAGAACAGCTGGTGCAACCCTACTCTGGTCACGTAAGATTCAGAATCAACATTGCATATTCTGTGAAGTGACTATGGCGGATACGACATAACGATATCGATGCTGAAACAATACATTGTGTGGCCCTAGTAAAATGCATCTATAAATGCACTCACTTGCTCGATAGAATATTCTTTTCCAGCTTCCTGAGCCACGCGTGTGATTTCCTCCACATGATCTTGCAGGCCCAACTCCAGACAAAGAGAAAAAGTCAGATTTGCTCTGGACCTCATATTTATGTTGATACGTTCAGAGAGAAGTTCCCAGTGGCGATTCCGCATGCCAGGATTCCTCAGGCTTCGGATCAGAGGGATAAACGGACGGAATGCTTCAATTTTAGTCCGGATTTCAGATGCTACTTCTTGACAGGCTGAATGGAAGGTTATAAAGATGTATGATAGGAACAGATGTGTGGAAAAAACAAATATGCCTAAAACATACAGTACATTTGAGTTTTTTCTTTTGTAATGATGGGAGCTTAACCCTTGTGTACTGCTCAATTTGACTACCCTTTCTTTATGTTTGTGGCTGTTTTTGCCCCATTGACTTCCATTATTATGACATGTTTTGATTGCAAATTCATGACAGCATAAATTCATGCATTTTTGTTTGTTGGTGGTTTTGTAATGTGTAATTTTTATTGTTGATCATCAGTTGGCAGCCTTAACTGTTAGGATTCTGCCACTTCGGTCTTGCTAATTCTTGTTTTGGTGGAGTCTAGACACTAGTCCTGTCTTGTCTATTATGTTGTGCTCGGCTTGTGTTTTTCTTGAGTTGAGCACTCGTTTCCTGTCTGTCATCGTCTTTTTATGGGTGCCGTCTTGGCCATGCTCAGGCCGTGCGAGCTACCACTTGATTATTGGAATCGTGTTCTTGTCCTGGTGTTTGGTTTGTCTGCAGCATGCTTTTTCATTCTTAGCATCTCAGTCTAGTTGGTTTCAGTTTTCGGTTGATGCTGGGATGAAACATGCACAATGCATGTTGCACAGTAAGTGTTTTTTATTTATCATGTGCTTGATTCAATTTCATCTTTATTTCTATAGCGCTATTACAATGAAGATTGTGTCAAAGCAGCCTAACATAGAAGTTTATAGTTAATTGAAACTCTGACAGTCCGTTTTTTCAGAGTTGAAGTTCAGTTTAGTTCAGTTCAGTCTGGTTTAATTTTCATTGCTGAAAGTCCAAACATTGAAGTGCAAATCAATCGATTCGAGACATGCAAGCCAGTGGTAACAGCGAGGAAAAACTTCACCATTTGAAGAAAGGATAAAAAAAGCCTTGAGAGAAACCAGGCTTAGTGGGGCAAGACCATTTCTTCTATGGCCAAACTTCTTGTGTAGAGCTGCAATCTAAGCGCTGGAGGCTGGAGAAAGCAGGACGTCCATTGTAGAGAAGCTGCAGGAGGAGAGGTCACCAGATGGTGTACAGGCTGGCCCTTCACAATCAATGCAACGGCTTGTCTGTCATTGGGGCCTTACAGCAATCAGTCTCATGCTGATGTCTTTTGTTCTATTTTTGTTGTTTTTGCGTTTAGCAAGTGGTTCACGTTTACACGCACCGCTTGCTTTAGTGTTGTGTTTCATGTGAACATGAGGTTAATGAGTTCTCTCATTGGCTGCGTGTTCTAGTCCTGTTTTCTCATGAGCACATGGCTTGTGTTGTGTTTGGGTCATGTGTTCTCCCAACTATTGTCTAGTCCCACCCTCCTTGTTTTCCTATTATTAGTTTATTCAGTTCACCTGTTTGTTTATCAATTCTTTCTGCTTATAGCTCGCTCTTGTCTGAAGTTGTCGTTCATCATACACCGTATTTTGCTCTTGTCAAGTCTTGTCTAGATCCTTCCTTCCTGTACTGCCAGCTCAGCCAAGTTTGTGTTTTGTCTTTTAGTTAATGTTTATGTTGCCATTTTGTTTTATTTTATTATTAATAAATACCTATATTGTATTGCACTTGAGTCCTCCTTTCCCTACACCAATCAAGACATTAACCCTTTAGATAGACCTGTGCAAAAATGTTTCTGGCTTTTATATGGAGTTTAATGGAGAAAAACAGCAGATTTTAGTGTGTGTGCATAAATACACTTACTATGTTCTGAACTGCTTATTTTGATTTTCTTGACATATGAAGGTAAGTGCACAATGGTCTCTCTTGCACGCTCACACCCTCACACACACTTAACTCCATATAGAAATCAGAAACTAAGCTTTTAAAAATTTTACTTCTTCCAAAAGGGAAAACCAGCAACGATCAAGAATGCATGATTTTAGGTGTCATGACTTTGCAATCAAAAAATGTCATTATAATGGAAGTCAATGGGGCAAATACAGGCAACAACATAACGAAAGGGTAGTAAATTTGCCCAAAGTGTATTGTTCTTAAAGCATTTTCCCAAAATATATGTCAAAATAAGATTTGTCACCAAATATTATCCCATTTGCTGAAACACATAGAAAGTTGTGGCCAAATTGAGACTCACAATCACCCCAGAGTGCATGAAAACATCCCATACAGCACACAAGGGTTAATCCTAACTCTTTCTAAACAGAAAAATCTATTTCATTCTTGACATCGGATTTGACTGTCAGCTCAAATATCCCAAATGTGCATTATATTTACCAGGAAGATCTTTAAACTGTTTGACACACTGGTGCATAGTCTTGTAAGCATCAGTGACATTACGCTCCAGCTGTTCAGGGTTGATGGCTGCCAGCGGGTCATTGAGCCAGCTTTCATGCCATCGCAGCCAATCTGATGTTGTTTTCCACAGGTCATGAAATGGCTGAAAGTCTCGGTTTAGCTTCTGTAACTCTGTGTACTAGACCACAAGCAAATAATAATTACGAAATCATCATGAAAAAATGCAGGGCTCCACACAATTCATTCATGTTTTCCTGACAAAAATTGATTAAGTTAAGTGGATTGAATATAAAACAATTAATCCCTCCAAAAAACTCAAGATCTGTGTTTATTCAGCTCATTTAAAAAAAAGTAGTTTGAACAAGCAGCACAAATCTTGTTATTTAAGTGTAGTTTTTAACTAAATGGTTTTATCAATTAACTATGAAAAGATGTAATGTCTCCAAAATTAGATCATGAAACAATAAATCCTCATTCTGTAGTACAAACCTACATTAGTAACTGGTTTTCCAAAGAGTCGTTCACGGTTATTGTAAAGCTGCGCCATTTCCTGGCACTCTTTCAGCTGTTTGCCTACTCTTCGCACTTCATTTGCCACTTCGTGTGCTCGCTCAAGGTTTGTATAACCAGAAAATCCAGCCACCACCATCTGAAAATGAACAAAGAAAACTTCATTGTAATGCTTGGGTATCTTTTGACTCTATGGTAACTGAGCAAACCTGACCTCGAGGAAACTCAAGCGTTCCAGGAAGCTGTTTTGATCTGCAACCTGGATCTTATCGAAACGTTCTTCATCGTCAACATGCTGAGCACTCACTGTTTCCATCTGGGTCAGGATGTTATGGGGCCAGGCCATTGCTGACCACCTACACAAAATTTAGCATTGATTTTATAACACAGATCCTAGCATCACAGATCAATCCTAGCATCTGCTATAGTATCATATACTCACTTCTCTTTGAATTCCTCATCGGAAAGACTGTAGTAGAATTCATCTATTAGATCATAATCAGACATGGCTTTGGATAAAATCTCCTGCAAGAGGCCATCAGAAAAGGAAAACAGGAAAAGTTTATGTATTTCAAATTTCACAACAGTGAAATAATGAGACTTTCAAAATATTATCTAAACAAGAATGATGTCACCACTTTCTGTCACTTCTTTATTAAACTTTCACATTAAATGCAAACATTGCCATCTAGATTTTTTACATTTGTGAACATGGACCCTGGTCTAATGCACAAGTATATTCATGAGAACAGCCAAAAATACACTGTATTGGTCAAAACTTTCGATTTCTCTTTGATGTGAAAACTATTGAGATTATGCTCCAAGACATTTTGTAAAATTCCACCTGTAAATATATCAAAATCAAATTTGTGATATGCTTTGCTAAACATGTCCTATAGGCAACTTTAAAAGTGATTTTCTCAGTTTTTAGATTTGGTCTAACACAATAGTTGAATCTTGACCTAATATTGTCCTATTGGAAAGCTTATTTATTCAGCTTTAAGATAATTTATCAATCCCAATTTTCTAAAATCGCCATGGTTACATTTTATGAATGTTAAAGTTCAAAGCATGCAGTTGCAGTGATATTTTAAGTGATTTTAGCACACAACAAAGTCTTGGATGTTTATTGGATGTTTGTGTACATTACTTGGATGTTCTGGGTGTTTGCTGAGTTTGCTAATGAGTTGCTGTGCAAAGACAACAGACCAATATCTCAAATCTGTATGATTTTCAAGTGTACATATATCCCACATTTGGACTAATCTTATGAATTAATGGTGTATTGCTGATTACCAGTAACTGTACAGTACCTCATGCGCTTTTAGTTGTTCAGGGACTTGTTTCATCCATTCTCTTTGCTCTGTGAGCTCCTCAATGCTGCTGGGCTTCTCAAACAGTTTTTTGCTGATAGCTTTACACTCCTTACATGCCTAAAATACATGCATAATTACATTTAAAGGCCAATTTGCAACAACGTTTTGTTGGGTTAGTCAATGTGATCAACGTTGAGTCTTTTGGTGTCTGTCAGAGAATATTCTCAATGACTGAACATGCACTTAACTGGTCACAGAATGTCTGAGAAGTGATGTGCTATAATTTGGTTACTGTTCACATTTGTCAACATTTGCCACTTTGGTGTGATCTTTGTGTTGCATTTAGAATTAAAGGGGAAGTTCACCCAAAAATTGAACACAAATTAAGATATTTCGAAAAATGATGGTTGCTGGTACCCATTGACTTCCATAGAATTTTTATCCTACGATGGAAGTCCAGCAATTAGCATTCTTTAAAATCTTCTTTTTATGAAGAAGAAGAGATTGAAACTAAAAGAAAGAAATGACTAAATGTTTAAAACAGCATGCAAGAGAGTAAATGATGAGGTCATTTTCATTTTTGGGTGAACTATTCCTTTTAAAATGCATCTAGTTCTAATGAACCATGACTTACATCCTGCATCTGTTGACGTAATCTCAGGGCAAGACGGTCTAGCAATGCTTTGGCAAGACCTTTCCGTTTCTTTACCAGACTTTGCCGGATGGCTTCGACATTGACCATGAACGGTCCGATGATAATGGCAGACGGAATGGACTTATTTAAATGTTCCACCTCCATCAGGTGCTCCAGAACCTCCTGCTTCACTTCCTGAGGTGTCTGGTTCTCCTGACTGTGCAACCTTGGAGAAATTAAAATATATGCAGAAAAACAATCCTTGGTTTGTATTATATTACAGCCTGCATCAAACTATATATACATTTTATACAACCATTTATATCTAACAGAAAACTAGGCGACAATATACAGATGTACTCAAGATATGTGTTGACGTCGGAGTTGTAGAGCTCAAGGTAGCATTCATATTCACGGTTGTAGGCTTTGAGAGGAATGATGGCCTGTTTCAGAGCTTTACTGATACTCTCCCTCAGATTCTTGACTTCAGGTTCCCACAAGCCCACTGACCATAACACTTCTCCAACAATAAACAGGTTCGGCAATACAAACTGAGGGAATGGGAAACAACAAAGCAGGTCATAATCCTTAATTAATTTGATTTTAATAGTATAAGAAGTTGCTTTGAATATTTATTTAGAGTTTATCTCATCATAAAACTTATTTATCTGCCTGAGATCAAATACAGAACCTTGTCTACTTGAGGCACGTTGTGTGTGGACAGGATTCCTTTATCAAACAGGTTGATAACGGAGGTCTCAAAGCTCTCTAGAGGAGTGCTATAGTGAACCCCAGTCTGGTCAAGCACCAAATCCACTGAGAAAAGTGTCTTCTTTTTTGGCCTGCAAAAAATGTCATGTCAGACTGTGTATGTTATGTATGATACAATGACAAATAGAACATTGAGACACCCTTATATCTAAGCTGATCTATACTAGACCTCTTGATACTAGTGTTTTAGTTAATGTATAAGTCAATTTATATCTGAAACAAATCCTAATCCAAACAGCTTACTTAATAAAAACATTGGGAAAGAAAAACTTGCAAAGAGTGCACAGAATTATATGGTGCTGGATGATAGGAGCATGTGAGTATGCATATGTTTGTTGGTATGATGTGTATAATAAATGTTTATAGCAAATGAAACAATATATTGTTTTCAACAATCTAGTTTTGATCAACTATGATTTAAGTTACTATTTTTGGAATATATGTTACATTAATCAGTGATGGACAGTAAGCATTTTGGTAAGACTTTATTTTGAGTATTAGTGGACTGTCTGCTTAATATCTGTTTATACTGCTCCTACAACAGACATTTAACTGACTATAAGAAACTTTGCAAGTACATGTCAACTTACACTAACCCCAACCTAACAGTCTACTTATAATCTAATGGGAATTAGTTGCATGTACGTAGATGCAGTGTAACTTAAATTCAACAAACGGACCATCAAAATCAAGTGTGACCAATATTTGTATTTTTTCTTTACTTACATTATTTATTTAATTATAATTACGTATATACTTTTTTATGTATCTGTACTTTTTCAGTATTTTTATTTTAGGAAACATTTACTTTTACTTCACTATATTCCAAAACAAAATATTGTACTTTTTTCTCCACTACATTTCCTAAATGAAGTTGAGTAAATAGTTATTTTGATGGAGAGAAATTGTCACCTGCTCAGAGACGAGATAGTGTTTTTTTTTTCATGAACAAGCTGAATTTATTTCAGTTAACCTATTAAATTAGTTCATAAATTGTTCTAAGCATTTAATTTATGAATTGAACTGATATCTGTTCAGAGTCAACAATTCACTGATTCAAATGATCTGTTTGGAGTGAATCTTCAGCAGGGGTGCCAAAACCATTCATTCATTCATTTTCTTTTCGGCTTAAATGATTTATTATTTTGGGGCTGCCACAGTGGAATAAATCGCCAACTTATCCAGCATATGTTTTACACAGCGGATACACATACACAACGGACAATTTAGCTTACCCAATTTAACATGTTTTTAGGGGAAACCGGAGCACCCAGAGAAACCCACGCGCCACCATGCCCAAACCAACCCCAATTAAAGACACCTGAACCAGCTAATCAAGCTGTTACTAGGTATAATAAAACTTCCAGCCAAGTGTGTTGAAGGTAGTTGGAGCCAAACTATACAGGACACTGGCCCTACAGAACCGAGTTTGAACACCCCTGGTTCAGTAAATAATTCACTGATAAAAATTATTTATTTAGAGTGAGTCTCCAGTAAACAACTCACTGATTAAAATGATTTGTTCGGGGTAAGTCTCCAGTAGCAAACAACTCATTGATTCAAATGATCTGTTTAGAGTGAGTCTCCAGTAAACAACTCACTGATGTTTTCACTTGAATTATCAGTATGTTTATTAAAGTAAATAAAGTTTTTGGTAGCGGGCGAAGCAGTGGTGCAGTAGGTAGGGCTGTCGCCTCACAGCAAGAAGGTCGCTGGGTCGCTGGTTCGAGCTTCGGCTCAGTTGGCGTTTCTGTTTGGAGTTTGCAAGTTCTCCCTGCGTTTGCGTGGGTTTCCTCCGGGTGCTCTGGTTTCCCCCGAAGTCCAAAGACATGCGGTACAGGTGAATTGGGTAGGCTAAATTGTCCATAGGGTATAAGTGTGTGTGTGAATGTGTGTGTGGATGTTTCCCAGAGATAGGTTGTGGCTGGAAGGGCATCCGCTGCGTAAAAATGTGCTGGATAAGTTGGTGGTTCATTCCGCTGTGGTGACCCCGGATTAATAAAGGGACTAAGCCGACAAGAAAATGAATGAATGAATGAATGAAGTTTTTTGGTCGTTAAGAACAATAATTCATCAGTAATTAATTGTACTTTTATTCAAAATGAAATATTTAGTGTTTTACTAAATATTTTGAAAAGAAGGACTTTTAAAAGAGGATTATTTATGGGGTATCTGTACCTTACTTAAGTGCCTAATTTTGGTACCACCACTAATTACCACCACAAATTAATGAATCTTTACAAAATATTATTTAGACCTATCAGGGTCACTGTAGAAGTTTGCAGAGTCCCCCTAGTGTACACTGGCTCCTGGTTTGAGAACCACTGATTTACAAATGTAGAAATAATAAAGCATATTTAACGATGAAAATGAGAATTCACATACTTATATGGGCTGTTTATGAGATCGGGACCCCAGGTCAGCTCTTGAGGGCATTGCAAGACACTGTGACAAGCATCAAGAATTAATTTGGTCAAGCTGGCCAGAGAGCCTTGAACCAGGAACCTGAGTGAGTCCTGCTGAAGGCTGCGAATCAGCGCCATCAGGCGACACAGTTTGGACATGCGGTAAACATCACAGCGGGACACTGCAAGGTTGTACCAGCTACATCTCTCATCGCGCAGATTAGACGATATGCCATTACATAAAGCAGGCAACCATGACTCTTCTAGAAACAAATGGATCTGTAGGAAGACAGAGCAAGTGTGTGATGGAAGGTACATTTGTATGTGTATGTGTAGTTGGAAGTTTATTTACCTGTGAATGTTTCTGGGACTGTGCGGACTCAAACTCCTCTAAACGAAGTGACTTTGTGAAGCTGACATAAAACAGGCTCATTTCTGCCACCCGGTTGCACTCTTCTCTTACTCTGGACAGCACCGCGATCACCTCAGCCTTAGTGAGCAGAGAATTAAAGACAAAAGCTGCACGGTTCTTCTCAAAAGGATAGTTTGGGACTGACACGAAGCCTAGAAGGAAAGGAGACAGCAATATGTGTGTGGGCCCATAAAATAAATCACTGTTAAAGCCCTGACAGTCTGAAAGCAGTCTCTTTGCTTTTGATGTCCATCATAGTCTCTACCTCTCTCAGGAACGCTCTCGGGTTGGGTTTGAGGAAGTGTGATGTCCTCTGGCTTGTCCTGTACCACCTTATTAAAGCACATCTGGTTCAGAGTGCGGCTGTATTCCAAATTAAGCTCTTTCTCCAGCTGCTTCTCGCATTCCTGTAGACTGTACAAACAAAAACATGTTATCTATGATAATTATGAGCGGCAGACATCATTTAAGTGCAATTGTATGGTGTGTAACAGGCACGTGCACACATAGGGCCTTATCATACACCCGGCGCAGTGTGGCGCAAGGCGTGACGCAGTAGTCTTTTGGTAGTTTAAGCTTGGTGCAAGAGTCGTTTTGAGGTGTTGCGCTACGCTGTTTAAATAGCAAATGCATTAGCACTCATTTTTGCGCCCATAGGCGTTCTGGCGCTCTGAGGCGGACCGCTGGCGCGTTGCTATTTTGAGAAACTATAATAGATTTTTCATTAGACCAACCCGGTCTAAACTCCGGCGCAGAGTGTTTTATTAAAAACAAGCTTAGATTTGCCCACCTGTCAGGTTTAAGACCATATGGGGCAAAGCATGTGTTTTAGAATATAACGGTTTTTGAGCACATTTTGCTATTATTATTCATTTATTCGTTTGCTGGAAATTAGAACTGAATTTAGGAATAGTTTTGAAACGAATATTTGCGCTTAACAAACAAAAGTATTTATTTATAGACTAATTGATGTCTGTGCGTAAAGGGTTCCCTATCCAAGAGCGAAAGTGAAAGTGATCCATTATCTCTCATTCTCACACAGTAGATGCTCTGTTTAACAGTTTTCTGTTAAAAAACTGTTAACTGTTAACTGTTTGCTTGTGAAATGCTCATTTTTTCCACTTAGACTTACTTTGCGTCCTGTAAATAGCGAATCCGCTCTTGGCGCGACGCAGCTGACTCTTAAAGGGAATGGGAGATGAGACTCTAATTGGTTTATTCTTAAAACACACCTATAACTCATTAAGAAAATAAACTCAACCCTTTTAGACCATGCGCCGAAGCACAAGGCAGATTTCCCGTCCTTAAATTAGCAAAAACTCGTCCTGACACGCCCTGAAAGCATTTGCGCCCTGCGTTTTGCGCATGGACCGTCAAAATAGAACCCATAGGGATCAATGATCTGAAGTTTCTTTCCATTTGGCGTGCGGTATCAAATTCCATTAAAACAATACTTTTCCACCAGTCCTTACTTCATATGTGCATCCAATCCGCTTGTTAAGTGTGACGTCAAGTGAAGCGGCTTCTGGGTCCAAGCGCTCTTTTCAACTGAATGGAGAGACTTATGAAATGGTAATAATAAACGTTTACAAAGCGATTTAATACTTTCGAAAATCACGATCGAAATATATATGTCCATGCCTAATATCCGATGGCCAGAAAGTGATTCATTTTTTTATAAATTGTTGAAATTTTGGTATTTGTTATGCAGCAAGCCCAGAGATTGTTGTGTACACTATGATTTCATATAAAATTAACTTTAATGTGTGATAGGAATAAAACGTGATCATAAACGAATGATTTCTCCACTCAAATGAATGGCATTACGTATCACCAACACGTCACCACTTAACAAGCGGATACCTCAGTTCGCCACGCATGAATGAAATGTTCCTGAATAAAAGTGAAACTGCAAGACTGCAGTTAAAGTAAAAAAACAATAAATTAAATGCCCGAAATTACATGCAAATCCGGAGAAATGTGAATAGCAATGACGTTAATCAAACTATTTGCTATCACATGTAAAAACGGAATTATGGAAGGAACTGAAATATAAACACCTTAATCAAATTATTGTCTTAATCAGTTTTGAACAGTTGGCAATTAATTTGATTGCTGATGTCCATGTAAATGTAGTCAGTGTCAGTTCAGAAATCGTCCTCATTTGCTGATTTATGGATTTTCTATTATGAATACAGAAACCAGTACTGCTGCTTAATATTTTGTGTAAACTTGTGGATTCATACACCTTTGATAAAAACGTACAAAAGATGGTCACTTTTGACAAACTGAACGTATTCTTATTGATAAAAAAATTGTCATTTAAAAATATATACATAATTTGTTGGTATATTTAAATGTATTTACTATATTTTTGTTAATCAAATACTTACCATTTAAGTTGCAGGCCTGATGTGGAAAGTGCATATTTTCTGATGCGTTCTAAACTGGTGGGATGGAGATGCCACACTGGCATACAATCAACAGAATGATGATATAAATTTGAAGCCTCTGTGTTTTGTCTCAAATTCTCTGCAAACTGGACTCTCTGAGCAAAGACACGTGGATCCTCCGCACAAAACAGCAACCTGATCCTGGGAACCCAATACTGGCTCTCCAGCAAAACCCCTGTAAAGGAAGGAAGAGTGGAATGGAAACATAACAGTTCATAAAAGTTCATCCGTATCACTGAATTAAACAGTTCATTAATCAGATATGTCAACTTTCCTATATCAATAGAAATTATGTCAACAGGAGAAGAAAAACAACCAAGCATTGTAAATGGCTTTTACACATGCCTTCTCTCTGTCCTCCATTTAAAATGGGGTTTCCCATTAAATCTCGGACCCATCCATTACAGTCTGCTTTATGCACCAAATACTGCTTCTTTTCCTGGCTGTACTGTAGTACCCCAACCGACTGCCAAGAATACTCCACAGCCGGGCTCTGTGGATCCACTGCACCTCAAACACACGAAGAACAGACCTTTAATTTTTCCCACATGTGCTCATATGGCTCCCAATGGATAGGCTGTAATATGAATTTATTTTCAGAAGGAGCTACAAGACATTTGATGGGATCCATTCGACTACAATAAGTCAGGTATTTGCAGAGGGTTTCGACAGTATCGTACCAGGTGGGATGCTGTTTTTTGTCGGCAACAGGGCTTTGGCTGGAATGGGTTTGCGATTCATGGAGCCTGGCTCATAACCTAAAGCCAGCCATTCCTCTGGAGTACGGCAGTCAAACTCCTCATTGTCGAATATCTGGAAATTGAATGAATATAAAAAGAGAAGCATACGACCAATGATGTAGAAAGTGTGCCTGATTTTAAACTGAAGCCTAAATAATGACCTGAGCAAACAGAGACAATAAAATTAATGTAAATACTTAAAATGAATATACAAGGAACATGCATGACCTCCAAAGACAGGTAGTTTGGATCAGGCTGGTTTTTGGTCTCCGTTCTTGTCTGGTTGCTGGGTATGAGCTGATTAGAGTTGATGCCTTGCTCTGACAAAAGTTTACTTATATCTAATTTCTGATACTCCCTCCTGCGTCTGAGAATTAAAACAGAATACAACAATAATCCATATTACATTTAAAATCTTTTTGAAAAAAAAAATCTTTGTTTATGCATTCAGGTAATACAATTCATACATAAAAACATGCAACAGTAACATGTCAACAAGACTTTTTCAAACAGATGAGGATATTTACTGTGTACTGTATATTTATATTGTTCAATATCAAACATTGCTAAATTTGTGCACAAGTAAAAAAAACTGTCTTCAAAATTACACAGAATTGTAGCAGGTAAAAATAAACACACATTACTTTTAAAAAGTTTGGGAGAGGGCAACATTGGTGGCTCAATGGTTGGCACTTTTGCCTCACAGCAAGAAGGTCACTGGTTCGAGTCCAGGCTGGGTCAGTTGGCGTTTCTGCGTGGAGTTTGCATATTTTCCCTGTGTCGGCGTGGGTTTCCTCCAGGTGCTCCATTTTCTTGCAGCTTAGTCTCTTATTTATCAGGGGTCGTCACAGAGAAATGAACCGGCAACTATTCCAGCAAATGTATTACACAGCGGATACCCTTCAAGCTGCAACCCAGTACTGGAAAACACCCATACACTATCAATAAGGCTAATTTAATTCAGTAAATTTACCTATAGGGCATGTTTTTGGACTGTGGGGGGAACCGGACCACTCAGATGAAACCCATGCCAACACAGGGAGAACATGCAAACTCCACACTGAAATGACAACTGGCCTAGCCGGGACTCAAACCAGCGACCTTCTTGCTGTGCCATCTGATTTGGTGCTCAATTCATAATAATATTATTGTTGAAAACCACTGGGCTCGTTAATAATTTATATATTCTATTTTATTTTGTATTCTGTTTTGGAAAAAAACCTGTATTTGTTTGAAATAGAAATTATTGGAAAATAATAAATGTCTTTTTAATATTAATTTAAAACATAAAAATATTAAAGTCTTTTAAAATAATATTAATAACAAGTAGTAGTGTATTATATATATATATATATATATATATATATATATATATAAAAAAAAAACAATGATTGTTTCCCTTTATTCAAATGTCTATTTACTTTAACCTTGTGTCCCTTTACAAATCTTTTCTTTATTTTTTAAGGATGTCAATATGCTGTAATCTAATTTAATTTGCTTATACCAAAACAGACTTGAGGCCCATTTTTGGTTTGTGTCCCAGCAGTTAAGGACCATTGGTTTAATATATCTATCTGAACTGCTCACCTCTCAATCTCGATCTTGCGGGGCACATGTCCTGGGGGGCAAATATAAGGTAGCTGAACTTTAGGGGTGTAACTGACAGAGTAAAAATCTGTCTCTTGCTGCAGTTGTGGGCCCGGTCCATTCCAGTCTTTCTCCATAGCACTGTGCAGGTCAAGAGGTGTTTTCAACATAGCTGGTAGACCCAAAATCAAAAGAAAATGTGATTAGTTTGAGCATTTGTGTTTTGACTTAAGTGTTGGTTGATTTCTTACTTTTGCAGGAGTTGGACTTGCGTCCCCCCTGGCACAGTAAACTTTGCTGGGACACTGGACCTTGTTTGTAAAACTAAAAACAGCATTAGTTTTGGTGATTATAGTTTATAAGTTTAAGATGTGTGTAATTATACAGTATGTGTGTAATTGTGTGAATTAGTAGGGCCCCATGATTTCTGTGATGTGGAAAACACAAGCAAAATAGTGGAAGTCAATGCAAACTGCATAGATTTACTGCTTTATGCTTTAATACTTCATTTTATGCTCAACTGTTTATTTGACAGAACATTTTAAAAATGAATGAATGAATGAATGAATGAATGAATGAATGAATTTTTGTGTAAAGTGTTTATTAATATTAATTGATTTGTGAAAAAAAAATTATATGAATTTTGGAAAATTCTTAAATTATTTTCTAGAATTATGTTTATTAGTATCTATTAACATTTTAACAGCTTTACATGAACTATGTTAGTCACTTGATTAAAGTTCTTGGAAAAAAAATTATAAGATAAAATGGAATTTAGAATAAATAAATAAATAAATAAGTGTGGTGAAGGGTGGCACAGTGGGTAGTGATGTCGCCTCACAGCAAGAAGGTCACTGGTTTGAACCGGGTGCTTCGGTTTTCCCCACAGTCCAAAAACATGCGCTATAGGTGAATTGGGAAAGCTAAATTGTCCATAGTGTATGTGTGTGAATGAAAGTGTATGAATGCTTCCCAGTCATGGGTTGCAGCTGGAAAGGCATCTGCTGCAATAAATAAATAAATAAATGTCATATAGGACCTTGTTAATATTACAACAGTAACATGTTTTTCAGGTTTTATGGATTCTTTTGATTACATTTTTTTTCTGATAAAATACTATCTGTAATACATTTCATATTGTACATACTGTATTACATCATAAACATATAATGCAAATAATGACATAAATAATGCAAAAAAACGATTATGTTAATCTACTTTTAAATATAATAATAAATCAAATATCAAATATTTTAATACATGTTTTGTAAATTATAAACACAGAAGAATTGAGAAAAATAATTACATTTAATTTAGAAAAAAAGTGATTTTATAAAGTCATTTTTTAAAATTAAAATATTAATGATACATGTGTATTAAATTAATAAATACAAAATAATAAATGAATGGGACAGTCAGAAATTATGTAAATAATCTAAAAATACTTTGGGGTCAGTAGGATTTTTTAATGTTTTAAAATGAGCTTCTCCTGCTCACCAAGGCTGAATTTATTTGATCAAAGATACAGTCTAAATTGTAAAATTGTGAAATGCTATTCCACTACAAAATAACTGTTCAAAAGTAGTTTATCATTTTATTTAATCATTTATTGCATTGATTTGGATGATGAATTTTCAGCTGATTACTTTAGTTTTCAGAATCACATGATCCTTCAGAAATCACTCTAATATTACCCATTATTGTTATTATTATTATTATTAATATTATTATTATTATTCATTCATATATTTTCTTTTCGGCTTAGTCCCTTTATTAATCTGGCGTCGCCACAGTGGAATGAACCGCCTACTTATCCAGCATATGTTTTACGCAGCGGATGCCTTTCCAGATGCAATTCATCATTGGGAAGCACCTACTCACTTTCATTCACACATACACCACTGAGAATTTAGCTTACCCAATTTACCTATAGAGTATTGTGGGGGAAACCAGAGCACTCGGAGGAAACCCACGCCAACACGGGGAGAACATGCAAACTCCATACAGAAACGCCAACTGACCCATTTAAAAAATGCTGTCTTGATGAACAAAATAATTTTATTTAACAAAAAAAAAAAAACAACTTTAAAAATCAAACTTTTGGCCAGCAGTATAATAAAAAAAATCAATTCTGAGGAAAATAAAATTGGAAGAAAAAATAAACAGTTTTCAAAGGGCTCTTACTAAGGGAATACATGATAGGAAGAAGCACTACAAGAAGAAAAAAGCTGTTTACCTGTTGTGTTTTGTCTGATTTAATGTTAGTTATGAGCTCAGAGTAGATGCCCCTTAAAGGCAGAAGTTTGCCCCTGTGAGTCTCTCTAGACTTGTTTGGAGGTTTAGGGTGAAATATGCCAGATCCGCAAAGAGGTATTTCACTTTTCGTCTGTTTATTGTCCATAATCCCTATCCACAGACCGTAATATAAGATACAAAGTTACACAAAAGCAAACATAAACAAACACTGTTACAATGTAGACTATCTATCACTGTATTTCAATGAAATGCTGCAATACAATGTTACATTGCGGTCGACATAATAGAAATCGGTTAAATCTAACGTTACCTCACTTCAAATCACAGCAGCTGACAGGCATCCCGTAAATTATGAGGCATAAAGTTATTGGAAGATATTAAAAGTACAAACCTTCGGTAAATTAACACGGCTAATGAGTATGTCGTGTTTATTTTCGTCTTCCACGGCGGTTAATATATTTTACTGTCATTTAGTGACGGTGGTTGCTAAGGGCGACGCTGTTCACGTGGGACTTGTTGTAGATTCCTGTGCACGAGGAGACTGGTGGCGCGCTTTACACAGGCAGTTACTGTGGAGAGCAAAACAAACAACCGAGTGCTTTGCGCAATGCTTTCAAGTCAAGTCAGCACTAAAAAGAAATAAAATATGTGTCTGAGATCCTGTTACATGTATTTTTGAGGTTTAAAAAAAATAAAGGTCTGCTCAAATAAATGTACTATTTAATAAATAGGATAGTTATGCTATTTTTCATAATATTTGATTCTCTTATACAGACTATTTCAATATGGTAATGTCAATGGCCCATAAACATTTCCTGGTAGTTGTCAAACTATATCATAACTGTAATAAGAGGCAATTCAATCATAACTTAATGTTAAAACAGAAATAAAAATATTTATCAAAAATAACATGAGTCTCAAAAGCTATATAAATTAAAAATGTAAAACAGGAAATTTGTTGTGACCCTATTTTTATTTTTTATTTTTTTACATCCCTCAAAGTGGTCAATATGTTAAATGGAAAGTATAATTAAACTTAATTAATGCTGAAACAGTTAAACGATCGTTAACAAATGTAATTTAAAATAAAAGTCTCATTTTTACGACAAGCTGGGGGCCTACAAAAAGTTGTCATTTACGAGATAAAAAAATAATAGTTATAAGATATGATACAGAAGATACATTAAACTGTTGTATGAAATAAAAGTTGAGAAAGTAAAAATATATACACATATGTACACTCACAATCACCGGACACTTTTTAGGTACACCTTACTAGTAGCCTACCGGGTCAGAACTGCCTTAATCCTTTGTGGCATCAATTCAACAAGGTACTAGAAATATTCTTTAGAGATTGTGGGTCCATACTGACATGATAGCATCACGCATTTACTGCAGATTTTTCGGCGGCACATCCATGATTCGAATCTCTCGTTCCACCGCATCCCAAAGGTGCTCTACTGGATTGAGTTCTGGTGACTGTGGAGGCAATTGTCATGTTCAAGAAACCAGTCTGAGATGATTCATTCTTTATGACATGGTGCGTTATCCTGCTGGAAGTAGCCATTAGAAGATGGGTCAAAAAAAGTGGAACATGATCGGCAACAATGCTCAGGTAGATTGTGGCAATATATGGGTGGTCTGAAATACTCAGACCACCCATAAGGTATACCTGTCCAGCAGTTGGACAGGTATACCTTATAAAGTGGCCGATGAGTGTATAAGGTGAAGGATTAGATACAGATAATTATGAAATAATGATAATCATGATTGTCATGTGGGGTAAATGGAATTTAATGCAAAATTTATTAAATGTTTATGATTATACACTTGTGTGCCGCCCACTGAAATGTAAAGTACATGATCAATCATTGGTGGCATACAACAAAGCCTGGTTTAAAGAGAAGGCTAAAAGTAATGCTAAAAATGCATTAATGATGACTGTAGAAAGCGAAAGCCGAATCACAAACAGTTAAGGAGCTTTTAACGTTCATTTAGGCGCAAAAAAGGACATGTACAGAATTGACTGACCCACCCTCCTCCTTCCCTAAACCCAACCAATAGTGTTTTCAAAAGCACTGACTGACCCGCCCACACAATTCCCTAAAATGAAGCAACAGTTTTAAAAAGGAATCCAGAAAAAGAAAAGCTCTCACTTGATTTTCACCATGTTATCAGATTTTACCACATTCTCACCCTGTTATTTGCTTTTTTATTTTATTTTTTTGGATTCTGTTTTAGTCTTAACCGCGTTCTGAAAACTGTTCTTTGCCAGACTCAAACCCCATTGTCGTGATGAACTCCTCTGTGCATTTCAAGTATGCCAACGTACATTGCAAGCCACTGGACAAACTGGTAACAGCAGGAAAGCCGGTGATACAGAGGTAAGCGGTCAGCTGGTAAGCACAAAAGGAAACGGCATCATACTGCCCCATAGCGTTTTAAAGACGAAATACAGTCATATAAACTTTGGCTACATAATTTGCGATCTCCCTAAATGTATATAAAGCTACGTTTTCAGAATGAGCCTATGTTAAATATAGTGGATATAGTAATACATTATGTTCATACATGGGCATATGAACACAGATATATACAATTATAGTTATATGGGTAATAATTTAGCTATTATTTCTATTCGATTAAAACTCCAAGTAGGTGGAAACTTATATAAGCACAATGAGACTGAGTTGTTTTTTGGCTCTACTTTGAAAATCCACTTATCTTCTTATTGGCATAGTTTCTGATATTCTGACATTTGAAAATCCCAATTGTGCATCATTTAATCAGAAATGCTTTTCATCTGCAGCTTAACAATGATCTCAATCACAAGGGGGACCAATCTATCCTGATTCTGGATTGCAGAATGAGAACTTCTTTGTTTTGAAGACCCTGGTGCACACAAGAGATCTCATCTGAAATCTCATCTGTTTAGTTCAAACAGTCATGTAAAGTTGTAGGCCAAAGCTATTAGTCATTAATTGTTGGCAGCTGTTCTGATCTATTGACAAGATGTTTCTGCTGCATCTGCCCTGATCTACAGAGAAAGTCACAAGTGTAACATGCTAGAGAAAACAACACCAGTTTTTGAATATACACTACCTGACAAAAGTCTTGTCGCCTATCCAAGTTCTAGGAACAACAATGAATAAATGGACTTCTAGTTGATTGTTTGGTTTCAGAAGTGGCTTATGTGAAAGGCAAAGGCCTCTAGATTACGCTTATTTTACTAAAAAAAAACATGATCATGCCTTTATTTTTAGTTATTTAATTAGGTCTGACTTTGCTTAGACAAAAGTCTTGTCACTTAACAGAATAGAATATAAAGTCAAGGTGCATTATAGGTTATAGATTCCAATAGGTCTTCTGCAGTATTTGTGATGATTGGGATGCAGGTCAACAGATGATTCATCAAAAAAATCAACCTTCTGCCACTTTGCCATATGATCAACTAGAAGTCAAGTTATTATTTGTTGGTTTGTACAACAGGGATTTATGACAAGACTTTTGCCAGGTAGTGTATAGTATAGAGTGTTTTCATGATGCATCATCAGTCGGCCATATTGGAGTGCAGAATGTAAACAATGGCAGTGAACTGAACAAAAGAATGAATATTTGCTGATTATTGCTGCTGAAAATGATCAATTATTGAGTTTTACTAATCGGTCAGATCAGATTTTTAGTACTAAAAGTTCTAACAAATCAAGACCACAGCGAAGTCAAGTTTGTGGATTGAACTGAACCAAAATTTTCAGGGCAAGAACCGTGACAATATTCATGCTTTATGCTTTTCTTACTTAAATGCTTAACTTTCTTATAGTTGTATGTTTTTATTGTGATATACTACAATTTAAAAATGTATGTTATATTTGTAAAATTATTAAATGTGACACAAACACACACAATAAAATTTGAAAATACGTAAAAATAAAGAAATAGGAAAATAGAAAAATGCATTCATATATATATATATATATATATATATATATATATATATATATATATATATATATATATATATATATATATATATATATATTGATAATCTTCATATTTAATTAGAAAAATGAATGTCATTAAAATGTTAAAACTATGTGCTTATCCATAATGTGTGCTTTTTTAATTATACATATATTTTATTTTGTACATATAAAGAGGGGCAGAGTACCCTGTTTCGCTCTACTGCAAAACTGGCAATTCTCACACCAACAGTTCATGCTTTTAATACACTAAGCCAGTATTGGAAGCATGTGGCAAAGTATCATTTCTCTATTCTTAATTGGCTAGTCTTTCCTCTGCTGCCGTTAACTTTTTAACCTGTTGACTTAATGATCTGATGAATCTTCTTAATGATCTGTCAGTCTGTCATGTTCTTTTCAGTTCTTTACAATGACGGCAGTGAGATCACATGCGGAGTCAACAGGGCATCTCTGGCTCCTCATTTTGAGTTTCGCACATGCACTTGAGCTTTGACCTCATCAAACCTGTCTGTGGCTCTGCAAGACACCTTGGCCAAGACAGCTATGAGTCAGAGAGGTCCAGACCGGTTACATTTTCATGTTGTAATATAACATTTTTGGAAGTTTTATGAGTGAAAAAATATTTAAAATCGTTTGCTGATTTAAGACATGGGCGTCTCGGTGGTTCGGTGTGAAGCGCAAGAACCATCGTGCCCACTGTCTAAAGGCATGCGGTATAGGTGAATTGGGTAAGCTAAATTGTTCGTAGTGTATGAGTATCAATAAGTGTGTATGGATGTTTCCCAGTGATGAGTTGCAGCTGGAAGGGCATCCGCTGCTTAAAACATATGCTGGATAAGTTGGTGGTTTGTTCCGCTGTGGCGACCCCAGATTTATAAAGGGACTAAGCCGAACATGAATGAATACATCATTAAAGGAAAAGTTGACCCCAAAATTAAAATTGTGCCATTTTGAAAACCATTTTCAAACCTTTGAGAAGATATTTTGAAGAAAGCCACCTGTGACCATTGACTTCCATTCAATTTGCTTTTCCTATACGGAAGTCAATGCAAAAAATATCTTCTTTTTTGTTCAGTATAAGAAAGGAATTCATGAAGGTTTGGATTAGAACCACTTGAGAAAGAGTAAATTTTCATTTCTGAGTGTACTATCCCTTCAATTACCCTCTATCCTCATAAATTTTCTGACCCAGTATATGTCCATGTTTTTGGGACTGAGATATAAGACATGAGTTGAGACTCACGAATGAACTGAAACATGTTCAGGATGATCTGCAGGGCCAGCGGGGGTGAAGGTGTGTATGTTCTGCTTGTGATCTCCGCTGGGAAACGGGGCAGGATTCTGGGACCTTTTGACCGAGAAGTGTGAGGATCCCTGTGGGTCATTTGGGACCATGAGAGCACAATTACATGGGATGAGATGAAAAGAGAACGGATGGGTTGAGATCACTCTGGTATCATCATCATTCCAGTGTATTAGGTCATAATTAATGGCATTAACTATAGCAGTACGAAACCATAAATGTCTGAGCTTCAACATAATTGCTACGAATCTCATGAGGATCTGCCATTGACTCAGATCAGTGCAGTCATGCTTTGTTTATATTTGCAAAATATATCAATTAAAGGGGTAGTTCACTCAAAAATTAAAATGTACTGACTGTTTACACTTCCTTCACTTGTTTGAAACCTGTTTATGATCCTTTTTTGTTGAACATAAAAGAAGATATTTTGAATAATGAATGAAACTGATATCTATTGACTTCCATATAAAAAGAAAATACAACCATACCCAGGTAGCAAATAATTCATGCCCAGATTTGGCATAAATCTGGCACAGCAGGCATTTGTCTGGCACTGGCATATAGCATGTGAACCAAACATTGCCCTGGTTTGGCAGAGGTGGCACCATCTTTAAAGCAGCACACAATACTTGAGACAGATGTAAATTGTAGTATTTGGCCCAGATGGTAATAATTCATATGTGTATCATGTAAGTTTGGCCTATATTGACCCACATTTAAAATATTTTTTTATTATTTTTAAATAAAGAAAAAAAAATCTACCAATCAGGTCACTTCAAGAAAGAGCCTGCCCATAGCACACCTAAATCGCAATGATTCATAGGTTTATCAATTTCATTGCAGTCATGAAACTGGCCCAGTTCAGGCTCAGTTATGGTTTATTAACTTGGCTAAGGCTTGGCCCAGATATGGTCCATGTTTGGCCCTTGTCTAGAAGCCAAACTTGGTCCAGTCATGTACAGTAATTCAATGCACTGAGGCATGTGGGCCAAGCAAAAGGTGATTGAGATATTTTGCTATGTGGGTAGTATGAAAACATAATGGCTACCAGCTTACAACATTCTTAAAGGGATAGTTCACCCAAAAATGAAAATTTACTGACTTACTATTGTTGTTTGTGATCCCTTTTTTTGTTGAACATAAAAGCTGATATGTTGAATAATTGTGAAAACTGATATCCATTGACTTCCATAGGAAAAGAAAATACAACCAAAGTATGAAAATACAATGACTACCAGTTTCAAACTTCTTTTGCTTTTTCTAAATCTGCTTAAGATCCCTTTTTTTTGTTGTTGAACACGAAAGAAGATAATTTGAAAAATGATAGAAACTGATATCCATTGACTTCCATAGGAAAAGAAAATTCAACCATAATACGCAAAACATACTGGCTACCAGCTTCCAACATTCTTAAAGGGATAGTTCAGCCAAAAATGAAAATGTACTGACTGTTTACACTTTCTTCACTTGTTCGAAAGCTGTTTATTATACTTTTTGTTGAGCACAAAAGAAGATATTTTGAAAAATGATGGAAACTTATATTCACAGACTTTTATAGTAAGAAAAGAAAATATAACTGAAGAATTAAAATGCAATCACAACCAGTTTTAAAAATTCTTTAAGAGATAGTTCACCCAAAAATTACAATTTATTGACTGTTTACACTTCTTTCACTTGTTCCAAACCTGTTTGTGATCCCTTTTTTGTTGAACACAAAAGAAGATATTTCGGAAAATGATGAAAACTGGTATCCATTGACTTCCATAGGATAAGAAAATATAACAGAAATACGAAAATATAATGGCTACCAGCTTTAAACATTCTTAAAGGGATAGTTCACCCAAAAATGAAAATAAATCACTATTTGTTTTCTCTAAAGTGATTGCAAACCTTTTTGAGTTTCTTTATTTTGTTGAACCCTAAAGATATTTTGAAAAAACCTGTAGCCATTGACCTCCATAGTAGGAAAATACTCTGGTAACCTGTTTCCAGCTTTCAGCAAAATATCTGCTTTTTTGTTTAACAGAAGAAAAAACTCAAACAGGTTTGGAACAAGTGAAAGGTGAGTAAATTATGACAGAATTTTCTCTTGTTTTGTGGAGAATAAAAGCCAACCTGATTTCACAGGACATGTTCCTGGAGTAACATCTCTGTTGATCCTGGAACAACATTCAAATCAGCCAATCAGAATTAAGAGATATGTTTACCGTTTATTCTAAGTTTAGGTTTACGGTTTATGCAATTCTACATGATTGTTATCAATCTATTATTCCCCTCTGATTTGGGGAATAATACACAGTTATTGTTGGGTTTATGGGTAGGGAGTATGTATGGATAACATATTCAACAAAAATTAGGTTCCAGGATTAACACAGATGTTAATCCAGGATCGCATTGTATTTTACAAAATCATGACGTGCATCCATTTAAGGGAGGACTTGAGAGGACTACTTCACTGTCTATAACAGATCTTTTGGTCATATTTATGACTTAGTATCTCATGATTTCAAATCGAGCTATGTCAAGCTATGCGTGTATCCTGTCCAAATTCTGAGTTTTTTTCTCATAAATGTCTGTACACAATTTCTACCTGTTAAAAATGTGCTGCAAATTTGACAAGACTATCTAATTAGAATTTTATCTCCCTATTAATATGTGTAAAAAAATGCTGGGTTCCACACAATTCCTTCATAATATCCCAACACAAATCGATTAGTTAACTTAATTTCTTTGACAAATTTAAGTGAATTGTACAACATAGGCTCATTCTGAAAACGTAGCCCTGTACATTTCTGGAGATCGTGAATTATGTAGCCAGAAGTACGTATGGCTGCATTTTATCTTTAAAACGAACACTACAGGGTGATATGACACCGATCCATTTCTCGCTTACCAGCTGACCACTTACCTCTGTATGGACTGCTTTCCCAATGTTACCAGTTTGTTCAGTAGCGCAACATGTGCATTGGCCAACTTGAGATGCAAAGCGGAGTTGACTGCGACAACGGGGTTAGAGTCTGATGAAGAACGGTTTCAGAAAGCAGGTAAGACAAAAGCTTAAAAAAATAAACAAGTAAATAACAGGGTGAGAATGTGGTAAAATCTGAAAACTTGGTAAAAATTAGGGGGCTTTTCTTTTTCTGGATTGCTTTTGAAAACACTATTGGTTGGGTTTAGGGAAAGGGGAGGGTGGAGGTATCGGCCGGTTGGCCAGTCAGTAAATCAATCAGTCGACAGTCGCAGGTGTGAATGGTACTCGCGAGAGAAATTTGAGATCTAAAAAAACGTACACAGCGGCCTCTGGCTGATTCGCGAAAACCAAAACTCTAAAAAATAAAAAATAAAAAATAAAACGGGGATATATTTGGAGCTCTCCAGGACTGAACATAAAACAATTAAGTTTTTTCAGCAATTGTGTTGTTTCAGCTCATTTTAAATAAGCAATTTGATCAAGCAACCAAACTTTATTTTCAGTGTAGTATGTTATTATTTTTGACTTAATTAATGATTAAATTGTCCGAATTTGTCAGAATTTACATTTACATGTATTAATTGTTTGCATTATTCACCAAAGCATGATTTTTCTTATGTGAATCACAAAAGGCTACAATATAAAAATGATCAAGAGACAGAACTAACAATGCAACTACAATGCCAAGTCGTGTGTTTGATTTCAATGCATGAGTTAATTTCTGAAATGCAGTGCTTTGGACAAAAATAACTGTTTTACAGTTGTTTTTGTCATTGTAACTTGTAAATTTGTAAATTATACTTGTCTTAGATGTTATGCGGTTGGTTGACTTTTTTATCGCACTGTTCACTGAATCATAATTGATCTTTACAACTTATGCACACAAAACATCCTCCCCTTCCAGTCATTCTCCCCTTTTACACCCCTCATCTGCCCTTCTTGCCTTTATTCTACAGGCGGTTGTGGGTGTCACGCCTGCTTGAGTGTGACTCCTATTTTGCAGTAATGAAAGCAACATGTGTTTCTAACTTTAGCTGCTCATGATACCCAGATGTTGGTTTTGGAGAGCAGCAGAGGTGGGCCCCCAGCTTCCCAATGTCACACTGCTAAAGAGTCATAGAAGAATATGAAGCTTCTATAAGTCTGATCTGGTTTTTTAGACCACTGGAGTTTGTTTTATCTCAGTTAGCAAACACATCAAAGATTGCAAAAGAGGATTAGATTGAACTGTATAAAATAAATAGTTTTAATAAAGAGTTTTTGTCTTGTTTCTAGTCCAAATATCGAAAAATTCCAACCCAGGCTCATTCTGAAAACGTACCTCTGTATTCATTTCTGTAGACCGCCAAATACGTCCCAGGAGCTACATTTTTTTCAGTTTTTGTTTTTGCAAATCCACCAGAGGCCGCTGTGTACGCTTTTTGAGATCTTAAATTCTTCTTGTAAGAGCCACTGATGACTGACTGTTTGACTGACAGGTTGACTGACCCACCCTCCTCCTTGCCTAAACCCAACGAATAGTATTTTCAAAACCACAGGTTAACCAGTGCCCACTGCTTTCCCTAAACCCATCGGACAGTTTTAAAAAGCAATCCAGAAAAGGAAAAGCCCTAGCCTGATGTTTACCTTGTTTTACCACATTCACACCCCGTTATTTACCTATTTGTTTTATTTATTGGCTTCTGTTTTGTTTGCTTTCTGGAAAAGTTCCTCACTGGTCTCAAACCCCGTCGTCGTGGTCAACTCCTCTCATAGCCATTAATACGGAGGTTATGCTGCGTTCACACCAGACGCAGAATGCGCAGATAAATCGCACTATTTGCGCCTGAACATTTGAGTTTACTCGCTTTATTCGCACATCAAATCCGCTTCATTCATGCGTCAAATTCACTTTACAACAGACGTGGATTCACATCATGGGCAGGGCTTCTGTCTGCTTGGTGACTCTAGCTTCATTGCTAAATGGCTAACATGGATTTTATTGAGAAAATAACTGTTTATGTGCTTTATGAAGGCTGAAAAATAGCGTTGATTTGTTTGTAGCTGTGTCTGAGCCCACTAGATACTTTCAAAGGTAAACCCAGTTCTGTAAGCTCACAAACTCCTTCAGAAACTTAACCTGGATAATGGAAACATTCAGCGGTGCTTCTGACTGAGCCAAGCCCAGTTTGATAAACTGTTGTCGGTGTGTGTGTAACCGGTTCTGCGTTGTGTTTTCTTTGTTTTATTATGGAATAACCAGTCGGAGATCTGCAGTTGTGACGGCTCTTTACTCACTGGGAATAAATCAAAAAGCACAGCTTTTACAGTGTGTCTTCGCCCTTTACAGCTTTTCTCTCCCATGCATAGTCAGTGTAGAAAGGGAAGAGATGGAGAGAAAGATAGAACAAAACTCCAAACAATATTAACAAAGTGACAAAACATACCTGGGAATAAATCAAAAAGCACAGCTTTTACAGTGTGTCTTCGCCCTTTACAGCTTTTCTGTTAAAGGTAAAGTGCAATGCATTTAGCATTCACATGCTTCAGTAAGGCTAAAGTTAATCAAAACCTCAATTTAAGTGATAACACAAAAATAATGAAATATATGTGAAAATAAAGGTATAAATATTATTTAAACATGAAAACTAGCTATAAAAGTTATTTATAAAGTAAAGATGATTAAAGATTAATTGGAGCTTAGCAAACACCCACCTCTCCCATGCATAGTCAGTGTAGAAAGGGAAGAGGCGGGGCGCAAAACAGGAAATTAAACAGCGTGAGCTCCCTTAGAAATTTAAAGGAGAAGACACACACTAACAAACACCTCAGGTACACTTACTAACACATTAGATAAAACACATATTTTGTGTAATTCTATACTTAAAGCGAATAATAATTTTCATACCTGTTACATGTGCATGAGGATTTTCCTCCAAGACACCAACAACAGGCGCTACATCATAATCACGCCCCCACAAGAGCAAGCTCCTGATTGGTTAACACAGTGTGAATGTCCACTGAAGTTTAGATTTTTGAACTTGCGTAAAAAGCTGAATTTGCGCCGTGCCATTCGCGCATATCGCGTCATTTGTGTTGCTCCATTCGCACGTGTCACACCACAGGATGTCTATTCGCTGTCTATCACTCGAGCGTAACGCTTCTTCCGCGTCTGATGGGAACACAACGTAAGAGGTCAGCTGCTAGCGCGAAAAGAAACAGCGTCATACTGCCTTGTAGCGTTTGTTTTCAAAATGAAATGCAGCCATACATACTTCTGGCTACATAATTTGTGATCTCCAGAAACATATATAGGGCTACGTTTTCAGAATGAGCCTATGTTGAAAAATTCTTAAATCAAGTAGCCTTTTTTAGACAAGCAAAACCATATTGTCTTGTTTTATGAAATAATATGCCCAAATTAAGTGAGTTTCTCCTTAAAACAATTTAAATAATCTACCAATTAAGTAACCAATTGCATAGCAACACCTTTGTAATCACTCAGAACACCCTGTATGCTAGCAAAAGTACGCTGCAATTCTGGATTAACATTAATGTTGATCCTGTTATGTACATTTTGTTCAAAAATGTAATCCAAAATACATATAACCCTAACTGTAAACCTAAAGTCAACAGTAAACTTATCCCATAATTCTGATTGGATTGTTGTTTCAGGATCAGCATAGATGGAGGACATATAGTACTTAGTGAAATCACACTAACCATGTAAGCAACACATTGAAAGCCATTCAGATTACCCTGAGGAAAATGCAAAGCAACACCTTGTAAACTACTCAGAACACCACAAAAACTGCATAGCAACACCTTGGCAACCACTAAGAAACAACACTCTGGAAACTCCATACTAGCAATAGCTTGTCAACCAAAAGGATTGTTCTTTTCTGTGTAAACAG
Source organism: Danio rerio (assembly GCF_052040795.2). Classification (NCBI taxonomy): domain Eukaryota; kingdom Metazoa; phylum Chordata; class Actinopteri; order Cypriniformes; family Danionidae; genus Danio; species Danio rerio. The sequence goes on from NC_141031.1 coordinate 37,614,711, forward strand.
CGCTTTTTTTATTTACCGGTAAAACCGTTTCGGACATTTTTCCGGATATTTACCAGTATCACTGTGTGAAAGGAGCTTATATGGTCAACAACAAAACAAAAAGAAATAGCTTTGGGGAAGAATGTCTGAGTGCATTGTTTACTGCATCATTTACATCAAGTTTCCCCTTTTCTTGTGCTTGAATGTTTAAACGGCCTTCCTATGAATTGTCAATCAAACTGAAATAGCCTCCTTACAATTTGAGTTTGAGACCCCTGCTCTACTGATTGCATATTAGCAACACCTTGTCAACAACTCAGGACATCTTTGAAACCACAAAGCAATACCTTGGCAAGCACACAGTACAGTTAAATTTGCATAGGAACACCTATAACTGCTTAGAACATCCTAAGCACATAGTAATGCCATTATTATTTAGCATTCAGTGTTTTTTTTATTTTTTTACAATATCACGAAAAATATCTGGATAGAAACCTGGCTTATGTGTATCAACTGATATAATGAAAAGCACACCTGCGTCTATCATAACAACACACAATCTGGCTTCAGCTGCTATATGTTTCATTTTGCCATTAGTTAATTGGTTAAACGTGGCGACTAATGCAGTTTTGAACAGCGTGACCATCCTCTGTTGTGTTTAATGGCTGAAATGTATCCACCATCAGGTCAGCGAGTGTCACTTTGTAGTGCTCCAGTCCTGCGCGTTTTATGAGAGAATAAAAAAAGAGCTGAGGCCTGAAATGACGACGCTCTTTGCCAGACCAGACAGGCTCAGTAGCTTTAATGGTGACCTGGCTGACCTTTAAATGGCCAGTAGGGGTCAGCTGCGATCACGGGCGGAGACCTGGCTCCACGGAGTCATAAAAAACAAAGGCTTTAATTGCTGGAGATTAGATTAGACTAGTGTTTGGTTCTTGATGGACACCTGGTCACAATCTAGGGTTCACGGTTACTTTTAGTGACTCTTAACCGTGAATATTATCATGGAAGTTCATTTCTGGCAGGTGAGAAAAAGTCATGCCTAAAAAATCTAAAATATTGATTCATTTATTTATTTTCCTTTAGCTTAGTCCCTTATTTAGCAGGGGTCACCACAGCGGAATGAACCGCCAACATATGTTTTACGCAGCAGATGCTCTTCCAGCTGCAACCCAGTACTGGGAAACACCCATACACTCTGACATTCACTCACACACTCATATATTACAGCCAATTTTGTTTACCAGATTCACTTATAGTGCATGTCTTTGGACTGTGGGGGAAACCCTAAGGAAACCCAAGTGAACACTTAAAGGTCAAAATGCTAACCCGTTAGCATAATATCTTTGAAGCCCTTTGATCTTTGAGTCCCACCCCTGCCGTCCAAAGCAAGTTACGCATAAACGTGCACAATATCGTGATACTTCCGAACTAAAAAAAAAAAAAAACTATTATATCTAGCACTTTTCTGTTATGTAGCTAAGCAAAACTTGTCATAATGTGCAATATTTTATGCATGTAAGGATCGTTGGTCTTGCTCTCTCACACGCTTTGTCCTAAAGCGACTACTTGTGTGTGCTTTGAGGTTGACGTGGATGCATCCTTTATGATCACTCAGCGATGCAGTCTCAGACACAATGCACCCAATGGAGTGATTGACGTCTTTGTGACGGGTAGGGTTAGGGGTGGGGTTAGGTGAGCGCATAAAAAAGCATTAGATGCAGCTCAGATTGCACAGCACCAGGTCTGCATCCAGACCACTCTCGGATTTACACTTATTACTAAGCCATACTTACATGCTATTTCAGACTGAATATTTAAAGTAGCATGCTAGTGTAACGAAGGCTAGCTAGTGAGTGCTGTGCAGGTAAACCTCGCTCCTCTGACCTCTAAAGGTGCTCTAGCGACAATTGCTAGAGGCTAAGGTCCTTAGCCTCCTTGGTAGAGCAACCGACTCCCATGCGGAAGGTCGCTGGTTCGATACCAGCTTGAAGGAGGTTAGGTGAAGTAGGACAGGTTGGGTTACATTCAACATTATAGGGAGCGCGTCAAAGGCTGTCAATGTTAAAAAATAAAGTAATGGGGATATAAAACCAGCTTTACCTTAATAAAGCAGGCTAGGTGGAAAAGCGCTATTTACTGATGTTTTGTTGTTAAACTAAATAAAACTCTACATTATCCATGCTGTAAAAGGTCTCTTATGAAACTAAAAATAGTCACATTAAGATTTCAGTGGCTGAACAACACTTCTGTGCATATAACCCATTCGTAAAACAACACAATCTACATCAGCTTTGTGTGACTTTGCTTTAAAACAAAACATTACCTGTCTAAAACAAATACTCCAGCCATGGTTTCGTCCTTCCTCCTGTGGACAAAAGTAACTCCATCATTGAATCAGGATTTTGTAAAAAGTTTTGATTCAGCAATTGTTTTTACCGCTGTCATTCGTGTGCAAATGAACGCAAAATGATGGATCTGCGTCAATGGCTGCACAGATGTACATATCTACAATTGTTGACAGACAGTTTGGGCTACTTATTAGAATTATGGGAATTATCGACCCGACAAATTTTAAATGCATGAACATTTTTTAGTCTTATGTCTTAACCAGAATAAAAAAAAAATACATATACATACATTTAGATTATTTACTGCTCCTTCAAGTGAAAATTATGAGATAAATAGTTTAAATAATGACATATAAATTAAAAGTATTTAAAATCAAAAGTTGATATAGTGATTTATTAAATTGAAATGATGACTTAGCATAGTAGAATTTATAAGATAAAAAGTTTAAATTATGACTAAATAGTAGAAGCTATTACTTAAATCCAAATTATGAGATAAAAAGAAATAATGACTTAAAATTATGACTTACAAAGCCGAAGTTTAAAAAGGGAAAATTATGATTTAAAAAGTTGCAGTTATGAGATAAAAGTAAAAATGATGACTTAAAATGTAGAAACTATAGCTTAAATCCAAATTTCGACATATAAATGTAAAAATTATGACTTACAAAACCAAAACAATGACTTAAAAAAGTATAAACAGGAGGCTAATATTCTAAAAAAATATAAGTTAAAAAAAAATTTGTAAACAATACAATTACACTAAAGGGCACATGGCAAGGAGTGCAAACCAGAGTTGTGCAGATGCAAAACAGTATATAGTGCAAAAAAGTATAGTATAATGCAAAACAGTAAACAGCAATGACATATATAATCATGGCAAAATGCAAAAAAAAAAAAAAAAAAGATATTAAAAAGTCTAAATTAAGAGGTCCAGACCTTTCATATTAATATCATGCAGACAGAGAAAATCCAGAAGAGTAGCTTTTTCTGTACTGAGTTTACCCTCAATGATAAAGCTTGGAAATTGCTACATCCCTTCTGTAAGCGCTTGTCTTATTTACTCAGCAAACCCCTATGAAGGATGTGTGTGTGTGTGTGTGTGTGTGTGTGTGTGTGTGTGTGTGTGTGTGTGTGTGTGTGTGTGTGTGTGTGTGTGTGTGTGGGGGGGGGGTGGGATGGGGGTTTGGCGTGCGTGTGTTTATACAGACCTCCATATGTGTGTGAAGCTTTACTCGGCTGGAATAAGATGTGGTTTGAGCTGCGTCAGTATACAGCAGGGCACCACCAATCAGACCCAAACCTCTTCAATCCAAACCACCCTCTTAAAATTCCGCTCATTCCTGCTTCTTAAGACCTAATAATGCTGAAATTAAATGGATTTGGAACACTGGCACACATGTGAGTGTTTATGTGCACCGAGGCTCGTCATACACAAACACACACTGCTCATACCCACACAGCAAAAAAACTATTAGAAAGGTTTCAAATTAAAGACATTATATATATATATATATATATATATATATATATATATATATATATATATATATATATATATATATATATATATATAATGTATTTAATTTGAAACCTTTCTAACTTTCAAACATATATATGTTAGCACTGTTGCCTCACAGCAAGAAGTTAGTTGGTTTGAGTCCCAGCTGGGCCAGTTGCATTTCTGTATGGAGTTTGCATGTTTTCTCCGTGTTGGTGTGGGTTTCCTCTGGGTGCTTCGGTTTCCCCCACAGTCCAAAGACATGCAGTATGGGTGAATTGGATGAACTAAATTGGCTGCAGTGTGTGTGTGTGAATGAGAGTGTATGGCTGTTTTCCAGTACTGGGTTGTGGCTGGAAGGGCACCCGGTGCATAAAACATATGCTGGAATAGTTCATTCCGCTGTGTCGACATCTGATAAATCACAGACTAAGTTGAAGGAAAATGAATGAATAAAGGAATATTTTCTACAAATACATTTTTAGAAACTACATTTGTTTTGTGAGAAAGAATATTAATAAATCTGAAGATGTCTAATATGTGTAAGGCAAGGAACGTATTTAAAATGTTTCAACATAAATGAATAAAATAAAGAATAAAAAAAACTTGACTAGCACTGACATTCAAACATCAGCAGCTATATTTTTTGTAAACAATTTGTGGTGTCGAATCATTTTGGAAGAACACTTTCTATCCAAGACTAAATAGGGCATGTGCACAGGTTGCCTGCATTTTAGAATTCTAACCATAGTTCATATTTCTGCCAAACCACAGAGCGCCATCTGATTAGTTTCCTTTTAAATCCCATGCGAATGTGTGCGTTTGTTGTGTGATACTTTCAACTGTCATGTGCGCGCCATATCGCGGCGCTGAGCAGCGCATCCGTGTGCGGCTACAATTTGCACAGGCTCACCAAAACTGGACAATAGAAGATTGAAAAATCGTTCGGATGGGTCAGAATCTGGCATCAACAACATGAAAGCATGGATCCATCAACGGTTCAGGCGTGGTTTAATGGTATGGGGGATATTTTCTTGGCACACTTTGGGCCCATTAGTACCAATTGAGGATCGTGTTAACACCACAGCCTACCTGAGTATTGTTGCTGTCCATCCCTTATGACCACAGTGTACCCATCTTCTGATGGCTACTTCCAGCAGAATACGTGCCATGTCATAAAGCATGAATCATCTCAGACTGGAACATGACAATGAGTTCACTGTACTCAAATGGCCTCCACAGTCACCAGATCTCAATCCAATAAACCACCTATGGGATGAATGGGACAAATCTGCAGCAACTGCTTGTTGCTATCATGTCAATTTGGACCAGAATATTTCCAGTCTCTAGTTGAATCTTTGCCATGAAGAATTAAGGCAGTTTATAAGGCAAAAGTGGGTTCAATCCAGTACTAGTAAAGTGTACCTAATAAAGTGGTCGCTGAGTGTATTTTTAATAATATATTTTATTGAGCCTCACAGTTCCAAAATACATTCCACTTACAGTAGCATACATTTCAAATACACTTTATCTAGAAAAAAAAGCAAGCATAGACACACACAAACCAAGGCAAGCCAGGTTGATTTATAACAAAGTTTATTAGAAACATAAAATACAAGTATAAGAAATATTAACAAGAAAGAATAATTTTTTTTTTAAAAAGCAGTTAAAAAAACAGGTTTTAAAGGAATAAAAAAGAAAAGAAAGACATAATAGTGCGATCTGTCAGATGTAGCACAGTGCTCATTCAGTAAAGGCACAGCTAAACAGATGTGTTTTCAGTTGGAGCGCATCGGATCGTTGGAGCACATCAGATCATTTCTGGAAGCTGATTCCAGCAGTAGGGGGCGCAATAACTGAATGCGGATTGACTGCGCTTTGACCAATGACTGTAAAAAATATGGACGACGCGACAGCCCTTTTTCCCATTGAACGCCTTGAGGGCAAAACGCCTGCTTGACGGGCACAAACTGTCGCAAAAGACTGCTGAAATTGGAGCCAGACATGCGCAGAAGGATTGTCTGATGGAGCCAGAGGAGGAGCCGCGAAAATGAGCAGAGTCGAGCTTCCAATCAAACGGTTTATGCAAAATCAACTACGCCCCCCGAACTTCTCAGCATGCGTTTGCTGTCATATCAACACAAATGGATGTAATAACGTTAACAAATATGAGGGTTTTATATATTCAATCGCGCCAGCTCCGGGCCACAGCGCATAACTTACTCGCGGCGTCACGGGCTGATTCCGGCTCGCATGCGGCAGCGCCGGCTCGCTCGGCCACTGCATCTGGCTCGATTGACTCGGACTGGAATCGGGCAGTGACTCCAGGCATCCGGAGTAGGTCCAGCAGAGGTAACATTAGTCCGTCTAAGCTCTAAGAGATAAGTCTCTGGCAGGCGAGAATCTAGCCGGAACTGTGTTTTGCTATCTGGGTGGCAAGGCGTGTATCAGCAAACTAATAAAGCCCGAAAAAAGCCCTGAACTTAGCGAATAAACAGTGTTCCACCAGGATCATGTATGTCAGAAACCATAGTTTACTGCTGAACTCATTTTGTCATGGTAAAATAACACAGAAATCGAATAATAACATTTCAGTCTACTTCAGTCTCCTGCCGAAGCTCAGACGCCGGGCTTTGAGAAACTGTCAATCACAGCTGTCAATCACGATGACACGCCCAGCATTAAATTACTGCTAAAAACAAACTGTTTACAAAAATGAAGATCTGCACCTATTTCAGCACAATAACCAGTGCCTTAATCGACCAGAACTATCTTTCGGGACATTTTATTGCAAGTGTAATATTTTTTTTCATTTGGGCTCAAGTCTCCTTCATTAACACGGAGGAGGCGGGCTTTATGACTTGTACTGCAGCCAGCCCCCAGGGGGCGATCTAACGGCCGAAACCTTCACTCAAACGTAGGCTTGCGGCACACTTGGCTTTGACTGAACTCTTGGAATTTCTACTTTACTTTCTACTTGTCCTTGATTTTATACACACATACACACACACACACACACACACACACACAAACACACACACACACACACACACACACACAAACACACACACACAGACATATACTGTATATTTCTTTTTTTTCTGTAAGGTATGCATAAACAGTGTCATGAGCTACTGCGTGCAATGATTACCTGTGCAGAATAGAAAAACATTTGCATTAACATGCAAGATGTAGTCACACACAATTGCTTTGGCAGGCGTTCTACAAGTTGAACAGGGGCTCTCAGGACTGGACTGTCATAGCCGTTCATCTGGCCTCTATCAGTGGCCAGTTTGACAACTTAATCTCAGTCATTCATTCTCACAGATCAAAGCAGCACTGCAATTTAAACCTATTACCCGCGTATAAAGACATTCGCATGTTGTGGCCTTTGCTCACACACACATGCACAAACACACACACTCGTGTTTGCATACAGACATGCAAAGGTCACCACAAGCCCACAATGAGACGCTCATGTATTAGTGCATATGCTTCTGTGACTTTACATATATTATAATTGGCCATAGGGGCTATTTTTTAAGTCTCTATATCATGATTTATTTAGCTCATAATTTGTGAAACAATTGAAAAAAACAAATATATATATATATATAGTATATAAGTAAATATTTTAATATATAAATAATATAAATATATTCATATATAATTAGTTGGTAGTGCATTCGCCTTGGCGGTTCATTCCGCTGTGGCAACCCCAGATTAATAAAGGGACCAAGCCGAAAAGAAAATGAATGAATGAATGAATAATTGATCCTTATATATGAATATAACTTTTATCTTACAATGTTGGTTTTTTGTTATAAATTATTGCATTATTTTCATGGTTTTGTCTTCATTTCATTATTATGACTGTTACATAATTTAAACTTTTAAAATGCCATTATTATTTTTTATGTCATAGATACTGTGTTGTTTTATCTGTCATAATATTATTAAGGCTTTTTTACTTTTATTAGTTAATAATTATAACATTTTATTTATAGCAATTTTGTACGACTTTTTATCTCATACTTTAATTTTCATGTCATAAATATGTATTTTAATCATAATGTCAATTATTTTTGTGGACATTTTTGTTCTAAAGTGTTTACTTTTTGTCAAACAATTTTAAGTGATCTCATAGATTCAATAATATAATAATAATCTTCAATAATATGACTTTGCATGTGTGAATTTAAACCTTTTTCAAAAATAAAATTAATTTTGACCTTAACATATATCAAAATAAATTTCAGAATGTAATTCACAGTCAAGAAAATACATTTTTAATTACCACAATATTTTTTTCTTATGGGAAAGATGAAAACATTAAGAAATGCTGAAAATGAAACAAAATACAGCAAACCTGAAAAAAATTATATTAATATATTAATTCATATTCAAATTAATTTTCAGAAATACTTGATGGAAATATTTTATAAAAAGCAACAATGCATTGATACTTGACATTGAAACTTGAGGTACGATTCACTTTATATGCAAGTGTATTTATTAAGGGCGTACTTACAGTTGCTTTGAACCGGGCCAAACGATCCGGGAAACGGGCCTGGGCACGGTTCGGATAGCATAGTGTGAGTACGCCCTAAGAGTGGTAATGCTGGGATAAAGATGCTATTCTCTCTCTTTATTCTCTTCTGCTCTGCTCCCGGTGTAAGTCCTGGTGTAAGTCAGCCATCTTAAACAGTTTGAACAATAACACACTTATAGATAAAAAATAAAGATAAATAAAACGTAAATGTTTAAATTAAAATGTGATTTTAAAAGTTGATTAAAAATGGCTCTGTTCTTACAAAGTTAAAAGAAAACTTTTGCTGTACTTATATGTAAAGTATTATCATTAAGCCCATTCATCAAAACCTGCAAATGTTTCTTGGACCTCATAAATGTAGGTTATATACATATTTGATCAATTTTGAAATATGTGTTGCATGTATGTATGACTTATTTGTATATCTTTGTAACGTAAACGTTAACTTGTATTTTAAATATATTAATTGGATTAACATATTTAAATTAGAAATGAGATCTGCTTTCTGCTCATTGTAGGCTATGTGTGTCAGAGAAGCAAGTGATTAAACTATACCTGTCAACATTGGGATAAAAAATTACGAGATATGCCCCCTTCAACCGTTACAAGTATGGGGAGGAAAATAACCTCAAATGATAGAATACATAACAAACATTAGAAAAATGAAAATAAAATAAAAAGTTTAGCCTAGGGCGAGGCAGTGGCGCAGTAGGTAGTGCTGTTGCCTCACAGCAAGAAGGTCGCTGGGTCGCTGGTTCGAACCTCCGTGCTCCAGTTTCCCCCACAGTCCAAAGACATGCGGTACAGCTGAATTGGGTAGGCTAAATTGTCCGTAGTGAATGTGTGTGTGGATGTTTCCCAGAGATGGGTTGTGGCTGGAAGGGCATCTGCTGCGTAAAAACTTGCTGGATAAGTTGGCGGTTTATTCTGCTGTGGCGACCCCTGATTAATATAGGGACTAAGCCGACAAGAAAATTAATGAATGAATGAAAGTTTAGCCAATCAAAAGTGTGTTGATTTTTTTTACTTGGATTATTCAGCGATTCCTCTGCGTACCACTAGAAGGAAGCCTGCATACATGCGTACATACTGCGTACATGTACCACAGTTTGAGAACCACTGCTCTAGTGGTTAGCACGTTGACATATGGTGCTGTAGCACTTCAGGGTGCCCCAAGTTCGAATCTTGTCTTGTGGACATTTCCCAACCCTACCTCTGACTTCGCTTCCTGTCTAACTACTGTCCTATCTAATGAAGGCAAAAAGGCCAAAATAAATCTTTAAAAAAAGAACACTCTAAAGTTGTTTGTTTTATTTTTTATATTTTTATTCTTAGACCATGCTATTGTTAGGTTCAAAGGGCTTCAAAACCACCAGTGTGACAAAATTTCTCCTTTAGCCTCAATGTTTAAGGGTTAATTTGGGATTCACAAATTTGGGATTCACACAGATGTTCTGATGTGCCTAATTTAAAACATCCCTCATTACAAAATGTGTGTTATCCATTACAAGCCACCATTGCTGGATAAACAACCATCTAAAGTGCTTGAACTTGCTTTGATGCCAAAATCTCTTAACAATCTTGAATCTGATGGTCGGATGACTGAAATTGCTGTAATGAATATGGATTGTTTAGTAACATCAGTCATTTATGGCAGGTTTGCAATTACGTTAAAATTCTTTGTCTTTTACCTTGCTCTGCTTCATCTTTTAGTTGTTGTGAAGAGCAAAAGTCATGAATGTTCATTCGCATGTAATGAAACAAATGAATCAAACACATTTCTTTTTCTATCGTTGTGCTAATTCTTTGGATTGCTATCGTGCTGTTTTTGCAGATTTTTTAACCCCACGTTGGACTCTAATTCTATACATATTGAAAGTATTTGATATTAGAACATATGGATCAAACAACCAATCGTAAACTGAGCAGAACTTTCCGAATTACATATTTGTGAGCTTTTATTGATAATTGACAACAGCAAAGTGCAACAGACTATTTAGTTCACAAGTGCTTGTTTCTAGCGACACCAGTGGCCATTAAGGGAACTGTAACCAGCAAATTATTGTACATTCTGGCACTCATGCACTTATAATAATGTAGAAAAGACTGAACATCATAACTCTATGGATATGTTTATACAAGTTTTGAAACCGATCTATACTAATTGACTATACTGTCTACATTAAGCGTATTTTAGATTATAGTTTTTTCAGATTGGCATTATACTATATAGCAGCTCTTTTAAAATTCTTCTGCACATTATAAGCATTTGTTTTATGTGACATAAAGGAGGAGATACTCTTGCAAAAAAGTCATGTTTTTTTTTTAATATACAAACAATCATTGACAACTTATAAGGAGTTGAGGAAGGTCCTGTTTTTAGATTTTGATAAGCTGTTTATACCTGAAGCTTGTTTTTGGAATGTATACAAAAATAAAAAAAGGCAATTCTAACTTTTTATCTCAAAATTTTTTGACTTTGACTTTTTTTCCTCAGAATTACGTAATAAAAACATGCAATTATGCTTTTTTCTTTCAGAATTGTGTGATTGATACTAACAACACTGTAAAACCCAACAGTCAAATTTATCAAATGAAATGTGTGTAGTTAACTCAAAATTTAATGAAAGTTAATTCTACTCATTTCAAAGAGTTTTGAACTCAGTGTTAAAGGTAATGAATTAATTAAAAACCTCAGTACTTCAATTTAAATGGAGTAAGTTCAGTACTCATATTAGTTAAACTTAAATGGTTTGTAGCAATCGGTTTCCTCAAACGAGTTGAGTTGCCTTAACTTATTAGATTTCACAGTAGTTGGTTTGAGTTCTCTTCATTTATTAGTTTTTACTGTTACATTTATTAGTTTATACTGTTATCCATACTCCCAGATGGAGTAAGTTCACAGTACTCATTAGGATTAATTTTTAAACTTAAATGGTTTGTTGCAATCGGTTCCTCAAATGGTTTGAGTTACCTCAACTTTTTGGGTTTTACAGTGAGGATTTGTGAGGTGTAAACCAAATTGTTTAGCAGTTCTGGGGAAAATAAAATGCAAGTTTTTATATTGACTATATAAGATCAATCTTAAATTAGAATTGTAATATATAAATCCGCAATTGTAAGAAAAGTTTGTATTTTTCCCTCAATTTGAACTTCATAACATGCAATTATAAATATATGTCTCAGAGTAGGTGATTCAATGGCACAGTTGCTAGCACTGGTATGAGTGAATTGAATAAGCCAAATTAGTCATAGTGTATGAGTGTGGGTTTAAATGCAAGAGTGTATGGATGTTTCCCAGTGCTGGGTTGCAGCTGGAAGGGCATCTGTTGCGTAATAACATATGCTGGATAAGTTGGTGGTTCATTCCGCTGTGGCGACCCCAGATAAATAAGCTAAGCTGAAAAAACTTGAATGAATGTCTCACAGTATGTCTCGACACTTGCAAACTATTATAAATTCCTCTTTTTTAACACAAAGATTGAACAATTAGGATTATAAATGAACTAATAAACTTTGCTATTTATAATTGTTAAATATAAATGAAACAAGATTTCTGTAATAATGTAAATAAATGCAATGTGTAAATTAATAAGAAGCCTTTAAAAAACCCTTGGATTTTATGGACATTATTACATAAATCTTGTTCTTATTATTCTTATTTATGTTCGACTATCTAATAATAATAAATTCTTACGTTAATTTGCCGCTTTTTTGGACACTCGAAGCACCTTACACATATGCAGGAATCTCTTCATCCACCACCAGTGTGCAGCATCCACCTGGATGATGTGACGGAAGCCTTATTGTGCCACACCACACACCAGCTGATTGGTGGACAGGAGAGTGACGAAGCCAATTATGATATAGGGATAGTTAGGATGCCATGATGGACAGAGGCCAGTGGGCATATTTGGCCAGGCCACAGAGAACTCAGTTTAACATCTCATCTGAAAGACGAGTTGGCATGATCCAGGACTGTTTCATTCTTCAAAACCCATCCAAGAATTGTTGCCATAGCAATAACAGTGCTGGTAGCTCAAACCTGCTCGGGAGCAGGTTTATGTCATATAAACAGGATTAGATTGGCACATTTTAAGCAAAGGTAATACTGAAAGTATGTACTAAATTCTGATATTTTCTTACAGTAGTAACCTACAGATTATATACACTTGGGAACAGTAAAATAGTTTTAAAAATGTATATATACATTTATTACTCATAATAATTTGTAATATTTAATATTAAATATTTAATATTTTTATATACATATAAGTTTTAAAATTTTATATAAATAAAAGTTAATATAAAAGTACAAAATGGAGTGGTTCACCACAAGGGATCAAAGAGAACATTTCCTAATATGGATTTTTTTTAGAAACAAACAAGTACTATTTTAAAGTACCGACCCAGCTTTACAATTTGTGTATGATAAAAGACATGCACAATATTAGACTGTTTTTTGTTTGTTTGTTTGTTTGTTTGTTTGTTTGTTTGTTTGTTTTTTATAAAGAAATAATAATTTATTCAGTCATGCAAGTTTTGACAGCTAATATGATGGTGATTTGATGTTTTGTAGAAGTTGCAGACACCTTTACAGGTATCTAAATGCTTTTGTGATGCAAAATTTATTTAAATTCCTTACGCAGATTAAGAAACTTAAATAAGACTAAGCTAGTATAATAAAGAATATCCACTCTAAAATGTAAAACTAAATAGAATTGCTAAATATTTTTGACACATGAAAGTGTAAAGCCTGCAACTCAAAACAAATGTGTAAAGGTGTTGCATATTATATTTAACTAACCGTTTACTATGAATTATATGTATTTTTGCTCACAAGGATAATTGAATATTAATCGGATGATGTCATTAAGCTGATGTGCCATCAGCCAATCATTGCATTGCTGATCATGATTTCGAGGATTGATAGATCTACCCTTCACAACACACGCAGCGACCACAGATCAGTCCATCCAGACATTTTAATCTAATTTGCGAACTTGTTTGAAGAACCAAATTTGCCAGAGATCAATTGTCAAGATTAAAACATCCAGGATCTGCCAAATCATCTTAGTTCAGTTAAGCGAGGTACGAAGAACGGACCCCAGGTGCATCCTTGCTCATCTTCAGTGGGCGACCATGTGAGAGTTGTAGAGAGCTAGCTGTCACATATAACAAATATCAATCACATAAAGTTTATTAGTTCATTTATACTAAAAGTGTGTAATCCAAATGAATACAAATTGTTCATGTAATCAAAACACATAAATCTTATTTGTTAGGCCTAAATAATTTTGAGTGTACATAGTAGGAAAGTCAATAGCTGTTTTTCCAACATTCTTTGTTATATCTTCCTTTTTGTTCGACAAAAAGAAAGAAACTAAAGTAGTTTTAGATTAATTGGAGAAGGAGTAAATGATGGCATGTATCCCTTTATTCTTAAAAACAAACTCCAAATTTTAACTCAGGATTTAGAATAACACTACCAATTTAAAGTGTGAAAACCCTTTTTCTCTGTGAAGTGGCCTTATCCAAGCATACGCAATTCATGCAAGCTAGTCTAAATAAACACTGTGCAAAGGGTTGCTTGCTGCCGAGAAATACTTTCGTCTTGATGGACAATGCAGCGACACAGCGTTTTGTGCAAATATTTTAATGAGCTGCTGAAAAGCTTTATTGGATGCAGGCTGCTTGAAACCCAATTATTTTGCCTGGATTTTAAACGAACCGCACTTACTGTCAACTCAATTAACTTTTGCATCTGAAACAAGCCTGCAAGCATGTACATTCCTTCAAACAAATAAACACATCGCAACTACTTACAATAACAAATCAGACTAAACATGCATCAGTTACAAAAGACAGTGATTCTTTCATAGCGTCGGATCAGGAATGCCAACTATTTGTCGTCTGTTTTATTTCTAGGTGGAAATGGCTGTTTCTAATTTCAGGCGAAGACCATCTCTTCCTGTTATTGGCATGCACTCAGCCAGTGGATATAAGGTGTGCTTCACTGATTCGCCTAAGGTCACTGAGTCGACCAGACATCCCGACACGCTTACAAAATGCAACCTAGACACTAAAGTTGCTGTTTTATCCCTAATTTGTAATGGACTCAAAAGAGACCATGGGAATGGCCAGAGGAGCCCCACACAGTTAAACGTCTGAATTACGTAATCACACATACTTTATGAATGAATAGGTTATCATGTAAAACTTATGTGTAGATGGGTACTTTTAAGGTGTTAAGGTGGCTCTGTGGTTAGCACTGTCGCAGTTACAGAAAGAAGGTCGCTGGTTCAATTCCCAGCTGGCTCATTTGAAGTTTCTGTTTGAAGTTTGCATGTTCTCCCCGTGTTGGCATGGGTTTCCTTTGGGTGCTCTGGTTTTCCCCACGACATATAGATGAATTGGGTAAACTTAATTGGCCGTAGTGTACGAATTTGTGTGTGAATGCTAGAGAGTATGGGTGTTTCCCAGTACTGGGTTGAGGTTGGATGGGCATCCGCGGTGTAAAACATATGCCAGAATAGTTGGCGTATAATTTCTCTGTGGCGACCCTTAATAAATAAGTGACTAAGCCAAAGGAAAATGATGATGATGATGATGATGATGATGATGATGGTGTACGTTTACATTTGATTTAAATCTTAAAAGTAGAGAAAAAAGGTAGACTTTTTAAAAAATTTACTTTATCCCTCTTACTAAATGGCTACTTGCCTCAAAACAAAGCAGTTACACACAGAACATTAACTTTTTAAACGTAAAACTGACAGAAACAAAAACTGCTGAATGCAGCCTACAATAACTTACTACTTATTCAGTCACTAGATGGTGCTAAACAATCAAGATTAGCAGTGTCAATGATAAGCAAACAGTCAAGATGATTTAAATACCCTGATGAGGACTTTTATTAGGGGTTGTTATCTGGGAATAATGTGAATGTTGTTATTGACCATCAGAATTAGCAGGAAATGTAACTATTTTACATTTAGTCAGTTTAGTGGCTGTTGGAATTTCTGAATCAATTCCATGTGTTTTCAAGAAAAAAGGTCAGGGGAGGTTTTTCTTCAATGTCAAAAATCGTAACAATTTATTGGATACAAATGAATAATTCGATTCACAGAATTCTGTCATACTCAATGCAATGCAAAAGTTACATTAAGGAGGTGCGCAACAGTTTTCATTTTCTGACTTTAACTTATATAGGCAGCTGAAATTAACAGGTGGAGTTTAGTTAAATTTGTCATTTGTCAATCATTGTCCAGTCCTCCATTGGCCGCATCCCAGACATAAGACATTTTCTATGTATTCTCTGCACAACATTAAAAGCATAAGACTTTCAGTGTTCAGTCTCTGCAGAGCTGAATAAAATTTTGAACCAGCATTACTACTTCTGCAAAAATGCTAATTAGTATGCATAGCATCCCACACACAACAGTAGAAGTTCAGTGTATATATGACCCTTAAATGACCAA
This sequence comes from Danio rerio, assembly GCF_052040795.2. Classification (NCBI taxonomy): domain Eukaryota; kingdom Metazoa; phylum Chordata; class Actinopteri; order Cypriniformes; family Danionidae; genus Danio; species Danio rerio. The sequence continues at coordinate 37,630,575 of NC_141031.1, forward strand.
TATAAATAAATGTTTGATGAAAATAAAAAGAGACGAAAATAATAATAAAAAATATATTCCTTTTTCCTTTTTACAAATTCATAGTATGAAAATGCATGAATTTTAAAAGGAGGCAGGGCGTGCCCAAACTCGGTGCTAGAGGGCTAATGTCATGCATATTCTAGTTCCAACCCCAATCAAACAAACAGAACCAGCTAATCAAGCTCTTTCTAGCTCTACAAAAACCTCAATGACATATGTGCTAAATAAAGTTGGAGCGAAACTATGCAGGACACTGGCCCTCCAGGGCTGAGTTTGGACACCCCTGCCCTAAACCAACATAAGCTTATTCTGAAAACATAGCCGAATATACATTTCTGGAGATTGCAAATTATGTATCCAGAAGTACCTATGGCTGCATTTCGTCTTTAAAATGAATGCTACATGACGGCGATAGGACGCCATTCCTTTAATGATCCTTCCAGTCTCCGATATGTTACCACTTACAGAAAAACTACACACAACATACATTTAGTCCTTATTTAGGTTCAAAAACAACTAAAAATATAGCCCACAGTCAGTGCAAACCTCTCATCTGTGTCTTTAATATTCAGCAGCACGTGTAGCCTCTGTTAGAGAGCAATTTTATAATAGTACAAAAGGTAATGATAATAGTTAAACATGGCAGTTTGTTCATGTTTTAGGTTTGCAGATGCATTATTTGCTGCTGTTTTTTTCTGGCTTTTCCTTTGTTTTGTTTTTTCTCGCGCTTCACTCTCACGTTTGTTCCTTACTAACAGGATTGGATATAAAAGGGCTTCCATGATCACGAGCACGTTAATATGAGCTCAAAAATGTTGTTATTTCAAATATAGTTGAGATCGCGAGCTCTCTGGACAAAATGAAACGGCTTGCACTTTTAGACGGGCTCGTAAAACAACAACAGGACACAGCAGATTTTGTTCTTCTTGGCTTTGTGGCTGTTGATCAAGATGGCGACAAGGTTTGTTTGAGCTCGGGTCGACCATGGCTCATTATTATATGTATATAATATTACGGTGTAATGTCTTGGTTGTGTATTTAAAATATGGCAGTTCCTATGTTTTCATTCTGGCTTCGTGCGTGAGCGGAGGACGTATCTCTGTAAACCTATAGCGTTCAGCTGCGTGTCTAGCTCCGCCTTATGGTACCCTTTGGGCCAGTTGGTACGCTTTGCAAAGGGTGCCGAAAAAGTGGTGCGGTACAGTTTGGTACGCCTTTTGACAGTGGAAATGGCCATAAAAATGTACCGAACCATACCGTACCACTCAGTGGAAACAGGCCATTAATATGCTCATGTTTTTAGAAAACATTACATTTAATTCACATTTAAATAAATAATTAACCAACATTAAAGTATATTCTAACTGCTTATCAGTACATTAATTGCACACTTTAACCATATTTCAAAGATGGAATTATGAAAGTATATATTGCAATGTTTAATCAGTTAAAAGATGTGATCAGTTCAACTATTGCATTTAATATAAATTTAAACTGAAACATTTCAAATAAATTACAAATAAAATACATCTAATTTACACTCAAATGTATTTTTTAGAGTACATTATCTGCAATATATACACGTTAAAAAGCATACTACAGCACTTCTTTTCTTACAAGAGATGTCAGAAACATTGATATTAGTGTGAAGTTTCTTTGTCAGCTCTATATAAATTAAGTATTAATGCGCTGCTGACAAACTAGAGACAGAAACATAACGTAATTTTCTCCTCTATTAAACAGCACAACTTAAAACACACATTTAAAGGCATGCCACAATCATATCAAATCCCAAATCATACTTTGGGCTCTGTCAGAAAAGTCGACAGCCGCTAAATCAAGCTTCTTAACAGCAGACAGATTCCTTCATTTCCCACATCTGCAAGCAATAAATATTAATAGCTCACAGCTAATTCACCATCAATAGGATTAACGTGATCCCCAATAAAGTTAGTTATTGCTCATGCAGTCTGCAGGGCGGCAGAAAGGCCCACAGCTTGACTGATGTGAGGTTTGGAGATGAAGGTCTGCTCTATGAGCTTTTTTTTATGGCCTGGAGGGCAGCCAGCTGCCGTAGTGAGAAAATGAAAGCATGAAGAGATATATGTAGGATATGAGAACGGGGGAGGAAAATTAATAAGGAGCAGACGTATAAAAATGAAAGACAAGAAATTAAAATCATGGCAAAGATGAGAGGATTTAAAATGAAAGAAGTAATAATAAGTGCAGTTACCTTGACCCATTTATTGACAGTGGGTCAGTCTAAGGCTGTTTGTGTGAAATATGTGCTAAACATATAAAGAATAATTATGAAGTGCTTCTGTTATGGTGAATACAGATATGTGATATGTGGCCATATATCAAAATATATCAAATGATAGTTATAAATGCACTACCTTACAAAAGTCCTGTCGCCTATCCAAGATGTAGGAACAACATAATAACTTGACTTCTAGTTGATTGTTGAGTGTCAGAAGTGGCTTAAATGAAAGGCAAAGGTCTCTAGATTACGCTTATTTTACCAAAATAAAGTATGATCATGCCTTGATTTTAATTATTTAATTAGGACAGTAAAGTCTGACTTTGCTTAGACAAAAGTCTTGTCACTTAGCAGACTTAATGTACAGTGTAGAATATACAGTAGTCATGCTGCAGTGGAAAATAATTAATATTGTGTATGACCCCCATGAGCTTGGAGGACTGCATCCATACATCTCTGCAGTGACTCAAACAACTTATTAATAACTCTGGAATGGCAAAGAAAGCATCTTAACTAAGACATGCTCAATAATGTTTATGCCTGCAACTATGTTGATCAATCCTTGAGCACCTTGACCTTCTTTTCTTTCAGGAACTTTGATATGGAGGCTGACGTATGAGAAGGAGCACTATCTTGCTGAAGAATTGGCCCTCTCCTGTGGTTTGTAATGTAATGGGCAGCACAAATGTCTAACTTGGGCTGTTGATGCTGAAAATCAACTCTGCAGATATCTTGCATGCCCCCATACTGAATGTAACCCCAAACAATGATTTTTCCATCTCCAAACTTCCGTGAGAATCTTGGGTCCATGTGGGTTCCAGTAGGTCTTCTGCAGTATTTGGGATAATTAGGATGCAGTTCAACAGACGAAAATCAACCTGCAGACGCTTTACCAAATGATAAACTTGAAGTCAAGTTATTATTTGTTTGTCAGGAAGTGTATGATATCCTATAATTCTAATGGTTTAAAATTAAGATAGAGTTATAAACAAAATTATTAGCCATGTATTATCATTAAATATAATTTTAAAAACAAATGAAAAAAATGTGTACATATATATATTTTTTCAAAGTGCCAAGATTTTTAATAATATATCTATTTACTTTTGTTTTTGCTGTGAGGACAGTAATTACTATTTTGGAATGATGTACTAAAATGTAATGACAGTACTATTTTGAAGCACAGTATTTAGTTTAAAGTGCAATTTAAAGGCTTTTCTAATTAATTAAACAATTAGTTATTTAGGCAAGTCTTTGGGCAAAGGTTATTTGTTCTGTTGCCAAACAATAAAATTACTTTAGCAGTTTTATTTTTTAATTCCAGCCAAACTAAAAGAAATAAGTTAAATAAAATATTAGGAAATTTAGAAATAATCAAATCAAATCAATTTATTCTTGTTTTATATTATTTTATTTTGTCTTGCAGCTGATTTACTTTGAAACAATTGAACACAAGTTTGGGAAAAGAGTTTAATTAGATTGAACAGATTTGGTGTTTATGTGGGATTGTTCTTTGTTTCATTCATTCGCTCAAACATAAATGCTGAAGATAACTGCAAGGGTCTCGTTAAGTTCAAAAGAACCTAACAAAGATGCAAGGGAGCTCAATGGAATTTACACATATTGTAAACAGCCTTTACGTGACTACAATAAAACTTAGCCTATATAATAAATCCAAAGGCTCAATTTGTGGCTTTTGTGGCAATGCATGTGGCTTTGAAATTCATTTTTTTCCATTAGCACAAAACATTTGATTTGTACCCTTGATTTGTAACAGCAGGACTCTTTATTATCGGCTACTCAACGTTAATCTCTGATGTTGAGGAAAGCAGAATAAGGCCATTGTCTTTATTTGTAAACATTTTTATTAACAAAGTTATAGAAACACACAGAATTTAAATGTGACTTAATGAATTTTTAATTTTGTCTTTGGGGATTTTTATGAGTACTGAGTGAACCCAGCGTCTGTTTTAATGTAAACTGGGGAAGAAACAGACAGGATAAGTTGGCAAAGGGACAATATAATGGCACCATTAGGGAAATGGGTGTTAAAGAAAAGCTTTTTCTGCACCACAATACATGTAGATCTTTGTATTTGTTTGTTGTTTGTTTTCAATTATAATTTCAAAGAACTCTTTAAGATTTTTTTTAAATGAATGAATGAAGGAAGGAAGGAAGGAAGGAAGGAAGGAAGGAAGGAAGGAAGGAAGGAAGCAAGGAAGGAAGCAAGGAAAGAAGGAAGGATGGATGGATGGATGGATGGATGGATGGATAAATGGATGGAAGAAAGAAAAGAAGGAAAGAAGGAACAAATGAAAGAACGAACAAAGGAAGGAAAAAATGAAGGAAGGAAGGAAGAAAGAAAGAAAGAAAGAAAGGAAGGATGGAAGGAAGGAAGGAAGGAAGGAAGGAAGGAAGGAAGGAAGGAAGGATGGAAGGAAGGAAGGAAGGAAGGAATGATGGAAGGAAGGAAGAAACAAATTAATGAATGAAGGAAGGAAGGAAGGATGGAAGAAAGAAAGGTAGAAATGAAGGAACAAACAAAGGAAGGTAGAAACGCAGGAAGAAAGGAATGAAGGTACAAACGAAAGAACGAACAAAGGAAGGAACAAATTAATAAATTAAGGAAGGAGGGAAGGAAGTAAAGAAGTATGGAAGGATGGAAGGAACAAAGGAAGGAACAAATGAAGGAAGGAAGGAACTAAGGAAGAAACAACCTAAGGAAAAAAGGAAAGAAAGAAGATAGGAAAGAAGGGAGGAATTATTTTTTAAATGAATGAATGAATGAACGAACGAACGAACGAACAAAGGAAGGAAGGAAGGATGGAAGGAAGGAAGGAAGGAATGAAGAAAGAAAGGAAGGTACAAACAAAGGAAAAAACAAAGGAATGAAAAAAAGAATGAAGGAAGAGAAAGAAATGAATGAAGAGCCAAACAAAGAAAGGAATGAAGGAACAAAGGAAAGAAGGAACAAAGGAATGGAGGAAGGAAGGAACAAAGCAAAGAAGGAATGAAGAATGTAGAGAACTAAGAAAGGAACGTCTGAAGAACCAAATGAAGAAAGGAAGGAACGAATGAACAAAGGAACAAATAAAGGAATGATAGAATGATAGAAAGGAGAAGGGAATGATGGAACAGGAAAGTAAGAAGAAAGAATGAGGGAATGAGAGCAGGAACAAATGAAGGAATGATGGAAAGAAGAAATGAACGACGGAACAAAGAAAGGTAAGAAGGAAGAAATGAAAGATGGAAAGAAGGAAGGAAGGTAGAAAGGAAGCAAAGAAAAGAACAAATGAAGGAATGATGGAATGTTGGAAAAAAGAAAGGAATGATGGAACAAAGATTGGAAGGAAAGAATGAAGTAAAGAATCAACGAAAGGAAGGGATAACAGAATGAACGAAGGAATGAAGAAAAGAAGGAAGGAACAAAGGAATGAGCGAAGGAAAGAACAAAGAAAAGAAGGAATGAAGGATAGAAGGGACAAAGAAAGGAACAGATTGAGAACTGAATGAAGAAAGGAACGAAGGAACAAATGAAGGAATGAAGAAAGGAACGATGGAACAAGGGAAGGTGGGAAGGATGGAAGGAAGAAATGAAGGAGTAAAAGCAGAAACAAATGAAGGAATGGTGGAAAGAAGAAAGGAATGATAGAACAAAGAAGGGAAGGAAAGAATAAAGGAAGGAACAAGAACAAACAAAAGAACGAAGAAAGAAAGGAAAGAATAAATGAAGGGAGGAATGAATGAACAAAGGAATGAAGGAACTAACGAACGAAAGAACAAGTGAAGGAACGATTAAATGAAATAACAAACAAACAAAGGAAGGAATAAAGGAAGATACTGGGGATTTTTATCCAGCAAGTTTTTACGCAGCGGATGCCCTTCCAGCCGCAACCCATCTCTGGGAAACATACACTCATACACTACGAACAATTTAGCCTACCCAATTCACCTGGGCCACACGTCTTTGGGCTGTGGGGGAAACCGGAGCACCCGGAGGAAACCCACACGAACGCAGGGAGAACATGCAAACTCCACACAGAAATGCCAACTGAGCTGAGGATCGAACCAGCAACCCAGCAACTTTCTTGCTGTGAGGCAAGCCCACTGCACCACTGCGTCGCCCCATATTGGTGATTTTATATGATTTTTATATATTTAATGTCTAATTTACATAGACAAGCACATAATCAGTAAAGCCTTCTCATCATTTCAAAGTAAGTCAGCTTTTTTATCTTTAAATCTTTATCTTTATTTCTGCTGGTTTTTCATCTCGCCTTAATGACTTTTCAGCTCAGAGAATTACTGTGCATGTAAAATCTTTCAAAACATACTCAACCTCCTCATTTTAAAAGCATAAATGTCAGTAAGAGTTCTGATTTCATCAAATAAAAGCATTCATAACTGTATTTTTTCATGTCACAACATATCTACAGTAGCCATAGGAGTTCATACATATTTTTGTGCTTGCATTTTAAGTTTCCTTTCATACAGTAAAACATCAAAGGCACCCAAAGAACTACTGTTGTTCATAACCAGGAGGAAAGGCACATAAAGATACATGTCTCACCTCATTAAGGAGAGCAGGTTTTGGTGCTGGTGTAAGGTACATATAGGCTACATTTTCTGGAATTCTCAGTGTGGCTGGATCAAATTAACTTTGTTCTCCAGCCTCAGCAAATCTGTCTTAACTCGCCCACCTGTAGAATCACCAAGCAAAAGACCCTAAAGAAAGTAAACCTAAATCTAAAAAAAAAAAAAAAAAAAAAAAAAATATATATATATATATATATATATATATATATATATATATATATATATATATATATATGTATATATATATATATATATATATATATATATATATATATATATATATATATATATGTATATATATATATATATATATATATATATATATATATATATATATATATATATATATATATAAATAAAAAATATGTAAAAACTTTAATTAATTGTAAAAAAATAAACAAAAACAAATTAATTAAAAATAATAAATAAAATAAATAAATAAAATAAATACAAAAACTAAATAAATACATATAAAAAATAAAATAGATTAAATAAAAAAATTATTAAATAAAATAAATTGTAAAAATAAAATAATAAAATAAAAATAAATTAATAAAAATAAATAAACACATTGTAAAAATAAAATAATAAAAATTATTAAAAATAAATAAATAAATACAATTTTAACTAAATAAATACATTTAAAAAATAAATTAAAATTAAAATTAATTCATGAAATAAATAAATACATTGTAAAAGTAAAATAAATAAAATAAAAATGTATTAATAAAAATCAATAAAAATCAACCAATAAATAAATAAATAAATTATCAGATCAGATTAAAGAAGGCGGAGCTTACTGTTTCATGTTGATGTTACAGTTTTAGCGGCCAAACAGTGTGAGGTAAGACCAAAGACAGGGTAAGACCAAAAAAAAAAGATACAAATATTAAATGTTTGACAACTATTTTACAATATAAATATCGAACGTAATTATGATGACTAACGTTAATGGATTTTTTGGTCAAATTTCGCTGATTTAAATGAAGCATATGATGAATAATTTACGAGTTTCTTGTGACGTCAAGTTAATTAATAAGTGGGTGTGACAAGCCAAGAAACATTTGCCGTTTTGCGTTTTAAACACATTTTACTTCCTCATATTCGTATTTTAAAAGACATTAATTATGTATTTAAGCTACACAGAAATGTGTAAAAGACATGAGTTACTTTGTTTTCCTGTCAGTAAGTTAGCGTCAGTATTAGTCATAGGCTACATTTCATGTCACAGAAATCCCCTCTCAAATAATGGCTGTTTAGTTTAGTGGCGTGAATCATTATACTGAAAAAACACACATTCAGCGAACAAAAATGTATTTAAGTAGACATGTTTTGATCTTGATGTAGGCAGAGAACTGCAGTAATGCACAATTCCACTGTGTGGCACTAGAGAGCTCTTTTCAATCTCTTGAACCCTTCAGATTCAGGCCAGTGGATCAGTCATTCATCTGTGCTGCTATGAAGCGGAATCTGCGCGGCGCATTGGGCATTGCCAGCAACTGTTAGTGACCTACGTGTTGCCTTGAGTTTGAAGGCACTGCCATGGCTAAGATACACTAGTTTACTCTTCCTCTGAATGCGAAAAAGCAAGAATGTGAAGTGAAAGAAGTGCGCGTGCCGTTTGGACAGGTGCTTTCCAGATCATCACCAGAAGTAGTCTTTTTCATCCTGACTGGCTGTGGAAATGGATTATAGGGAGTCAGCGGATTTCATGCAAACTCTGTTTCCAAACAGACAGTAAAGGAGACCTCTCCGAACTCAACTGACCATGCATTGGGACAGGCATCTGTTCTGACAATGGATAACTAACCTGCGTTGGCGTCCAGACTGCTAAACATGAAACAACGCTGGAGTCCTCGGTTTGTGATGGTGATTCTGATGTGTGCAATGGTCTTATTTCCTGGATTTCTAAACTTCACAGGTCAGATATTATCTATCTATCTATCTATCTATCTATCTATCTATCTATCTATCTATCTATCTATCTATCTATCTATCTATCTATCTATCTGTCTGTCTGTCTGTCTGTCTGTCTGTCTGTCTGTCTGTCTGTCTGTCTGTCTGTCTGTCTGTCTGTCTTTTATCTATCTATCTATCTATCTGTCTGTCTGTCTGTCTGTCTGTCTGTCTGTCTGTCTGTCTATCTGTCTGTCTGTCTGTCTGTCTGTCTGTCTGTCTGTCTGTCTTTTTATCTATCTATCTATCTATCTATCTATCTATCTATCTATCTATCTATCTATCTATCTATCTATCTACCTATCTATCTATCTATCTATCTATCTATCTATCTATCTATCTATCTATCTATCTATCTATCTATCTATCTATCTGTCTGTCTGTCTGTCTGTCTGTCTGTCTGTCTGTCTGTCTGTCTGTCTGTCTGTCTGTCTGTCTGTCTGTCTGTCTGTCTTTTATCTATCTATCTATCTATCTGTCTGTCTGTCTGTCTGTCTGTCTGTCTGTCTGTCTGTCTATCTGTCTGTCTGTCTGTCTGTCTGTCTGTCTGTCTGTCTGTCTTTTTATCTATCTATCTATCTATCTATCTATCTATCTATCTATCTATCTATCTATCTATCTACCTATCTATCTATCTATCTATCTATCTATCTATCTATCTATCTATCTATCTATCTATCTATCTATCTATCTATCTATCTATCTATCTATCTATCTACCTGTCTGTCTGTCTGTCTGTCTGTCTGCCTGCCTGCCTGCCTGCCTGTCCGTCCGTCCGTCCGTCCGTCCGTCCGTCCGTCTATTAAACTTTCTCTCTCTTCTCATCATAAATAACAATTGCTGCAGTGCTATGATCTTTGCAGAAGAAATGCCACAGCTTCTGGTTCTGTGAAAGCCCTACTGTGAGCTTCATTAAAGGCTCAGGTTGTCAAACATTGCACTGTGACATGCCAGAACCTGACTGCCATGTTTACAGGAGTTCAGCACTCACAAACGGTTCATTTCATTTCATTTCATCAGCATGAAAGTATTGTTTGTTTAAGCGCATGTGCATTTTTCCACTTTTCCACAGAGTCCAGATGTGTCGGCCGTGCTTGCAGCCCTCCTATGGGCAACTTGGCCAGTGGCAGGACCCTGTTCACGCTGACTAGCTGCTGCACTAATAGCTCCTCCTGCCTGCCGACTCAGCCACGCTGTCAAGCAGAGCTTCATCCTCCTGCCCTCATGGCCGATGACCCGTTCACTCATCCAGATACCTGGTGGGGCTCAACAGCGGCCAGTGGAGAACAGGAAGAAATCCGTCTCGACTTGGAGACACGTTTCTGCATGAGTCACGTTGTGATGTTGTTCTGTTCTCCACGTCCTGCTGCTATGAGGTTGGAGCGCTCGCAGGACTTTGGCCAGACCTGGGAGACACTAAAGCTGTTTGCCAGGAACTGCACTGAGATGTTCGGGCTTCCTGATGATGTAAGTCAATCAGGAGCTGTCTGCACTTCAAGATATTCCAGTGCACTTCCTTGCAGCCGAGGAGAGGTGAGAAAGGAAAAACTGTCTCTAAAGCAGCACACAACATTCTTCTGTTTTTTAACTTTTTAAATGTTGCACGCTTATTATGGCTGGGCTATATGAGAAAAATATCAAATTACAATATAAGTCATCTCATATCCTGATAATGATTTATATAATGATAGAATTCCATATTTGTAAATTAAACCCATTTCTATATAAATATATTCACTCACTGGCCACTTTATTAGGTACGCCTGTCCAACTGCTTGTTAACGCAAATTTCTAATCAGCCAATCACATGGCAGCAACTCAATGCATTTAGTTATGTAGACATGGTCAAGATGATCTGCTGCAGTTTAAAAACAAGCCTCAGAATGGAGATGAAAAGGGACTTACGGTTTTTCTCAGTCGCTTTGGTGCAGTTCTCACTACACTATTTACATTTGCACAACAGGTCATGCATTTCTCAAAACAATTAGTCATTTGTGCACATCCTAGTAGCAGTTTCTCATTCCTTTCAACAAATTGCAAATGCTTTCGGACATGCATCAATTCCTTTCAAACAACTCTCTGCTATTTATAACATTATCATTTGCTAATGTCATGTCAGTCAAAATCATCTAAACTTGTAAATGCTGAATAGTCCTTCCATATAAAACTAAAAGTCCTTTATAAAAAAAAAATAAAAAAAAAAAATTAATCTTTATTTTTCTGAAAATGTCTTTAAAATTGAACAATTTGATGAGTGATTTACAGACCTGTGTATGTTGCAGGTTCAGGTTCAATATGTACTGCAATTGTCTACAGTTGTGCACAGCTCTACCCAAAGGGAGTTTATGTTTGTTGTAAATAAGGGTGTGTTTATTCTTTTGGACAATGCTGTGAATAAATTAGGATTGTAAAGAGCAAATGCAGTGTAAAAATGTGAAACATACATATTCAGTGTCTTGTACTCAGATACCTCACTAAATGCAGTGATGTCTAACTTTACTGTAGTTTTCAAATGGCTGTGCTAGTAGTATATATATATATAGTAGTATATATAGTGCTGCTGTCTTGAGAATTTTCAAGAAAATATTTCCAATGAGCGGCAGTTCTGATTGAGATCTCAATCAAAGGCTTTCATTATGTAGGCTTTATAGGGTTAAACAGTGTTAAAACCTAATATCATTGCTTCTTAAATTTTAAAATGCATAATCATTTGTTTCTGATTTCTTTCTAGGTCATATTTCGATCCATAGGATTGGGAAGTGGGATTGTTGACCCCTACAGTCCTCAGGCACTGTCCCGTCTGACAGTGACAAACTTACGAATACAGCTTTTAAGATCTCAGCAGTGTCCCATCTCGAAGGGCCAACGGAGCATCCCAGAACAGTCAAACCCATCTTTTTTACCTACAGTTCCCAGCAGGTCACTAAAAGCTCCCATACCCAGTTCTGATCCTCTGGATTCAGCTCCATTTGCTGTGTACTCTCTTCTGGCTAAAGGCACGTGCTTGTGTCATGGCCATGCTGAACATTGTCTTCCTGAAAATGAAGGACAGGACAGTTTGCAGCAGAGTAATGTGGTGAGTGATCATTTAGTTAGTGATTTTTTGGGATGAACAGCTGCCACCTGTAAAAACTATCACCACTGTCAAAAAATTGTGTTTCAGTATGCATAATTGGCCAGTATTTAGCAATGTTACTGCAGTCAGATGTTATTGTTTTAGATTTGTTTATAGATTGTTAGATTATATAGATTATATAGATTACTATAGATTAGATAGATTATAGACACATAATGCACTTGCACAAAATATATCACGGTTTTCACAGTCACAGTTAGGATGTAAACCCCTGAAATCTACAATGTTTTGGTTGTTTAAGTCAGTTTAGGTTGAAAATGGCATAGTGTAAATGCCCCGAGAAGGACTAGAGCTTTGGCAAAAAAATAGTTTGAAAGTCATTTTTGGGATTTTCTGAATGCATCGCTATTTTCTTTTGAGTTGATTCTGAGCTTAGTTTTTAACAGCAGATGCAGCTCTAGGCAAGTTTTACCAGCAGATGCCACTCTAGGCTAGTTTTAACAGTAGATGCTGCTCTAGACTAGTTTTACTAGTAGATGCCGCTCTAGGCTAGTTTTACCAGCAGATGCAGCTCTAGGCTCGTTTTACCAGCAGATGCCACTCTAAGCTAGTTTTACCAGCAGATGCTGATCTAGGCTAGTTTTACCAGCAGATGACGCTCTAGGCTAGTTTTACCGGTAGATGCCGCTGTAGGCTAGTTTTACCAGCAGATGCTGATCAAGGCTAGTTTTACCAGCAGATGCTGCTCTAGGCTAGTTTTACCAGCAGATGCTGCTCTAGGCTAGTTTTACCAGCAGATGCTGCTCTAGGCTAGTTTTATCAGTAGATGCCGCTCTAGGCTAGTTTTACCAGCAGATGCTGCTCTAGGCTAGTTTTACCAGTAAATGCTGCTGTAGGCTAGGTTTACCAGCAGAAGACACTCTAGGCTACTTTTACTGTGACAGGTCAAGTTAGGGCTGGAGTTAGGTGAGTGCATTAAAAAGCATTGGATGCAGCTCAGATTGCTCTGCATCATGTTTGCATCCAGACCCCTCTCCTAAATGTAGACTCTGATCTCAAGTATGAAGAAGAGAGTGTTACTCACCTATTGACTTTTTGAATTCAGTGCGAAAGAATGTAAAATGGCTTAGTGGATTTAGCAAATTAAATAAATTATGTAAACATGTTCTCCGAAGTGCAGCACTGTGATTTTCTGACACAAGCGGCTCATAACAGTGTTTTTAGTGTGTCAGAGCCTCTTGGTTTCCAGTTTGTTTCAGTTTGTGCAGCTTAAGATGCTTAAAATTTGCTTTTGAAAATGAAACATGCGACAAACATCCTCCCTGGTTTGTGATGAAACTCATTATTTATACATCTGTTGTCAACAAAAAAGCTTTTCAGAAAGACTATCTTTGGTTTTCTTTCAAAATGAAAAGATTTTAAAAGATTAAAAGATTTAAAAGATTATTTAAAATGATTATAATAATATTTGTATTTAATTTATTTTATCTATTTTATTCATTTTTGCTGCATGAATTGTCTCCAGTCGCCGTCCATTAACTGACATGGCATAACTTTTAATAATTCTTTAATATATATTCTTTAAATAAAAATAATTTTTTTGAGGATGAATGTGCACTCTCCAGATATTTAGGAGAAAAAGAAGTTGCCTATTATACGTATTTCCATAAGACTTTGTAAGGCTTGAATGGGCAGCGACTGACAGTGAATCATTCCTCTGGTGCGCAGGTGTCAGGGAAGTGTGTGTGTGCCCATCACACAGCGGGCGATCACTGCGAGAGGTGCGCCTCGCTCTACAACGACCAGCCCTGGAGAGCAGCCAACGGAAGCAGCGGAGAGAGCAACTCATGCCAGAGTGAGTGCAGTTACTGTAGCCCAAATACCAGTTATCCGTCAAAATAGAAAGGAAATGGTGTTATGAAAGGTGTTTCAATCTTTTTATCATGTCGTAATTAGTGGCGCTTTAATGCAGGTGAGATCCGTTGCATATTTTAGAACAGTGGTTCTCAAACTTTTTTCACCAAGTACCACCTTAGAAAAAAATTGTCTCTCCAAGTACCACCTTACGACGCTATTTTTTAACCAGTATTAAAAAATAGCGTCGCAGGCCTAATTAAGCAGCTACAGGTGTGCACAGTTTAAAAATGATGCAAATTAATTCCTATTATTAAGAATATGTATTATTGTCAATCACTTTAAACATTTTTAATAGTCTGAACATTAACTGTGCTTGCAGATAAAAAAAAAAAAAGTTTTAGTTAAAATGTGCTTTTAAAAGTTCATTAAAAATTACCTGTTCTTAAAAAGTAAAAAGAAAACTGCTGTACTTAAATCTTAAGTATTCATAGTAGCCTATTCATCAAAAGCTGGAGATGTTGCTTGGACCTTATGAATATAGGCTATGTCATATTCCTACACTTTCAGACAAATCTTGAAATATATGTTAAATGTACATATGACGGGGTTCATACAGGCACAGCCTAATGAAAATCAAGGAATTTTAAGCACTTTTTCCAGCACCTAATTTTTTTTTCAAGACTGACATGTTATGTATTGAAGACCTGAAATGTATTCTCAGCAACCCATAAAACACTGCATACGAATAGATACAAATAAAAACCATTAATAATAATATGTATTAATCATATATTATTATTATAATAAACCTGCACTAAATGCTTGTGATATCTTTTTTGTACTCAAGTAAAATTACTATTACACTGCTAAAATAACACAAATTTTTGTAAATAATACTAATATTAGGTAAAAGTACTCTTTTAAAAAGTACTAGTTGGTTACTTTTGAAAAAAAAAAATCAGATTTTTATTATGAAATCACTTTTTTTAAGTTTAAACCTGATTGAATGGTTTAATTGCTTAAATCCTAAAACTAAATGTATAGGAATTTGCACTAACAAAGGAAGTATGGTCAATTTTTCCTTTCATGACAATTAATATTTTTCAAAAGCACTGGTAAAACTACCACATAATCTTAAAGGCCATAGAGACACTTTTTGCCCATTTTTAAACGATATTTTCAAGCTTTGAAAGGTTAATTAAAGTATATGGTAAAAAGATTTAAATTTAGCCTTTTGTTTAAATTTGTTACACTATTGTTCTTTACAATATGGCAAATTTGTTTCTTAAATAGCTGTACATCACATGTAGATTTTATTTTACACTTGATCTTAATCTAAAATAGAAACTTTAAAAAAAAATACAAGTACACTGTCAGTAAAAAAATAAAACAAATGGCTTCATTTTACTTGAGGTATTTAAAATGTGACAACAATACATTTATCAAAGCAGTGCTTTAAGAGTCTTATTGTTAATTTTGATAAATAAACAAGTAACAACGGATTGCTTTGACCTGTAATGCTTTAAGACAGATCAGAATACAGCTAAATGTATAAATCACACAAATACCTCATCCAGAAACATTTCCAGCATAATTCTTTTGTCGTAAAGAAACAAAAAAAATTCCACCTTTGCTAAAAGTAAGTTTCACTTTACAACACAGCCAAACAAGAAGACCATTAGCATTGTCATCGATCATGCATCAATCTAATTCTAAATACTTGATAACTTTGAATACTTTTGACTAAATTTAGTCAAGGAGCAAAGATAAATAATGTCTACTTTAATAGTGGAGAGATCGCGATTATATTCAATCTGAGCACACAGGCGATCATGAGAGGTCTTGCAGTTCATTTGAAAAAAGCATATTTAAGAGCTCGCATATTTGTTTTAGCGATTTGCGTACATGAATGCGCTCTCGTGTTAAAATAAAGCACTCGCCACATTTGCAGAAATTAGTAATTGCGCAATACCTCCATTCCCGCGCCGCCATTCAGAATGTATTTAGAGGAGTGACAGGTGAGAGGCGAGTCGACTGGCTGTCGGAGAGCGAAACCGAAACGTGTATGTAGATCATCAAAAAGGCAGGAAATATGTCCGCGGTTAAATTACTCTGTTAGACATCTCTATAGTGAAAACATCCGAGAAGCATTATTCCAACAAAACATTTGTTTTTAAGTTGTTTTTTCTGTCTCTGCAACACAGAAAGCATTTGTCCCACCCTTACGTTTCACGCAACTAGAAAAGGTCGACTGTGATTGGCTACTTTTCATGTCAGTCAAATCACGCTTCAGAATCAATTCTTAAACTTCGGAAACTGATTTTCAGCAGCTTATGACACAATGCACTAAAATAAACATTCTAAGCACAGCGTTGTGATCGTACGCTTCACAAAACAGCCACTGCTGATCACATCGATGTTATATTACGCATTAAAGGATTAAAAGTGTTAATTGTTTCTTTCATTATTCAGCGGTTCCTCCGCGTACCACTTGGAGGAAGCCCGCGTACCACAGTTTGAGAACCACTGTTTTAGAACGACAGGATATTGTGTTTGGATGCAGTGACCCAGAAATGACCTGGAAACTGCAGTAGACACACTAAAAATGACTCAATGCATTAGCATTGAAATAAACAGCATCCTGGGAGCCTCTAATAATATCCAACATGGTTTTATGTTTTAGAGGATTTCTTTGTCTAATTACACCTTCAGTTAAACATATTTTAATATTTTAAACAAATTACAGCAATTTAAATGTTATTTTCAGTATTACTATTATTTTTATAGGTTTATAATTGTTATTACATATTTATTATAGTTATTTATTATATGAATTTGAGGATTTGCATGTCAAATTATACCTTAAAATAAACACAAAATGTAATTTGCTTAGTTGCATTATTAATTTTATCACAGTAGTGCTATTTAATTATCATTAATAACTTTATAACTATTTATAATTGTGTTATTTATTATACATAATATAATATATTAAATATAATAAGGATATATTATCTATACTATGCATATTATATATTTTATTATCATAATAATATATATAGTTAATACAATAATACAATTAATATATATTAAATACACACACATATATTTTGTTCTGTTTTAAAGGAAAATAGTATCCTTTATCTAAAAAAATCTTTATTTTATTATGCAATATTTATAATGTATTGAGAATCAAACGGCTGGATGCGCATCAGGGTTTAAAAGAGGAGTTGAAAGGACTATTTTGAATTATTAAAAGCTCTAAAATGCAATGAACAGGATTTTGCATAACAGTTGCTTCTCGTGTTTCTTTAATGATTGATTCACCCATAGCCTCTCTCTCTCTCTGCCTCTCTTTTGTTGTGTTGTTAAAGAGTGTGAATGTCACGGGCACTCAGAGAGCTGTCATTTCTCCCAGCGAGTGTGGTTGTCCACAGGGGGCATCAGCGGGGGTGTCTGTGACCACTGCCAGCACAACACTGTGGGCCGCCGGTGCCAGCGCTGCCGTCCGGGATACCACCGCCACCCTGCCAGGCCTCTCAACTCCCCGCATGCTTGCACACGTAAGACACTCACAAACGACAGAACTAAAAGGGAGGTTGCTGGTTCCCGGCTGGGCCAGTTGGCATTTCTGTGTGGAGTTTGCATGTTCTCCTAGTGTTTAGCTGGGTTTCCTCTGGTTGTTCCAGTTTCCCCCACAGTTTAAAGACATGCACTATAAATGAAACTGCACTTTCAGCTAATTGCAAATACTAATAGTATGGTTCTGCCTTTTATAACAAGTTTTAAATCAATGATGATTTATGCCACATTTTAAATAAGAAGAGCTAATTAAATATTACTGTCTTCATTTAAACTAGTGGTTTCAGAGTAACTGTCAAGAACCATAAGGGTCAATAACTAAATGAGGATTAAATTAAGATTTTTTAGTGTTGTTAATTATTGTTTTTCTGGCTAAAACTGGCTGTTGCCATATTTATCAGTGCATGGCTAATTGAAACAAAAATGGCTTTGTTTATTCGTTGAACGCACATTCCTGGAGCAATTATGAATGATTAATTGGTGCATATTTCTGTAATACTACTCTAAAAAAATCCTTTTCAAACCTTTACAAAAATAAACCTTTCAATTCATAGTTTTTATTTGGTGCTCAAAAAACATGCTGCTTAATATTTTTTTTAAAAACTGAAATGTTTTTCTTCCCAGAACACATTGATGAATAGAAAGCTCAAAGGGACAGCATTTAATTGAAATATAAAATGTATTTATTTGAAATATTAAACTTTTAACATTTTATTGGTGCATCTCACTTTTATTCTCTTTTTTAAGAATATATATATATATATATATATATATATATATATATATATATATATATATATATATATATATATTCTTAAAAAAGAGAATAAAAGTGAGATATATATATATATATATATATATATATATATATATATATATATATATATATATATATATATATATATGAGTAGTTGGGAGCCGTGCGTTGGCTCGAAGTCGCAGGCAGAGTGCCTTAAGGGGGTCACACACCAGAAGCGCCACTCAGCGACACAACATGTAGCACCATGCCGCCCCATGCATTTTAGAATTCTAAACATAGGTTTCTATCAGGGTACACACACTGGCACTGCAAGTCGGCGGCTGTCTGTAGCGCCCAGCCACGACTCAGGACACTGTTTATATTTCTGCCGTGCCACAGAGCGCTATCTGAATAGTTTCATTTTAAATTGCCTGCGAATGTGCGTGTCTGGTGTGCGATACTGTCATGCGGTTGCCGTGTTGCAGCGCCGAGTGGTGAAACCAGTGTGTGACTTCCTTTAGTGCCCCCCACCAGTGACGATATACAGTCAAATCGCACTGCTACTCGTGCATTTATATAATAGTTCGATGGCTTAATCGTGTATATAAAATAGAGAATCAAACACCCTTTTTGTAGGAGGAACTACTTTCCTCCGCCATTCATACACATCTGCAGCTGAACGTCAGAACAGCAGAAACCGTTGCTCATTCACTAATGTCACTTTAGAGCTGGTATATGAATGATGCTCTAGCGCAGGGGTTCTCAAAGTGGGGGTCGGGACCCCTCGAGGGGTCGCGGGACAATGAAGGGGGGTCGCCTGGCGATTTAAAAAAAAATCTATTTATTATTATATAATCATATAAGAATGACCATATTTTATCCATAACCTACAGAAGAGAAAAAATATAGTCGTTTATAATTACTATATAGTTACTAGTACCTTATAGTTACTAGTTCTATTGGATTGCGACCACAGTGGTAATTACATTATATTAAAGACACAGCAATAGCGTCAGATGCAGCAGATTGATTTTATAACACCAGGTTAAAGTTTCTGGCCCATTTACAGCACTGACATTAAACGAAGAAAATCCCTGGGTGTATTGGTGTGTGTGTGACATTGCAAGCAAGGTTTCTGTATTCATAGCCAGGATATTGGGGGTCACGAGTCACTGGCATTGTCATTTTGGGGGTCGCAGGCTGAAAAGTTTGGAAACCCCTGCTCTAGCGTAATATATATAGTGTGACAAAACAGGTGATTTTTGCTTACATTTTAAGATTATTAGGCTGAACGGCATGAAATGAAATGCCTTGATTTCCCATTATTTCTTTGTTGCATTCGGGAGATCACAATAATTAACCCCAAAAAAGCCAAAACTACGTAAACATACAAAAGAGAGAGATCGACTTAAAATGTCACTTAACTGATTTATAATGATTTGTTTAGCTGTAATAGGACTCATTATGTGGCCTCTGTCCCCATCTTGTGTCATATACATACAGTTGAAGTCAGAATTATTAGCCCCCCTGAATTATTAGCGCCCCTGTTTATTTTTTCCCTAATTTCTGTTTAATGGAGGGCAGATTTTTTTCAACACATTTCCAAGCATAATAGTTTTAATAACTCATTTCTAATAACTGATTTATTTTATCGTTGCCATGATGACAGTAAATAATATTTGACTAGATATTTTTTAAGACACTTCTATACAGCTTAAAGTCACATTTAAAGGCTTAACTAGGTTAATAAGGTGAACTAGGCAGGTAATTAGGCAAGTCATTGTATAATGGTGGTGTGTTCTGTAGACAGTCAGAAAAAAAATAGCTTATAGGGGCTAATAATTTTGTCCCAAAAATGGTTTTTAAAAAATTAAAAACTGCTTTTATTCTAGCCGAAATAAAACAAATAAGACTTTCTCCAGAAGAAAAAATATTATCTGACATACTGTGAAAATGTCCTTGCTCTGTTAAAAATCATTTGGGAGTTATTTAAAAAAGAAAGAAAAAAATCAAAAAGGGGCTAATAATTCTGACTTTAACTGTATATGTATGTGTATGTATATATATGTGTGTGTGTGTATGTGGTGTGTGGTTATGTTTGAATGTATGTTGGCTAACCGGTGACCATTATCTTTTATTGAATGATACAATATGAGAAACCACAAAACAACACCCTAGCAACCACCTATTAAACCTAAGCATAATGACAACATGAACACGAACATTAAAATCGTTTATTAGTATTAAGATGATTCTATTTGCATTCCTTTATTTGAGTCTGTTATTGCCTCCTAGTGGTGGCATCATAACACAGTCTACTAAAGCGACTCAAAAGTAGCAGTAAGAGTTAATTAACAGGAAATTGACCAATGTTGTTTTTATTTTTGCTATTGCAGGATGTTGGTGTGACCCAGCTGGTTCAGTTCTTCTGCATTCTGCTGACGAGATGCCATGGTGCCATCCTAGAAGCGGACAGTGCCACTGTAAGCCTGGTGTGGGAGGAACCACCTGTAGCCACTGTCTGCCGGGACACTGGGGCTTTGGAGAGGAGGGCTGCAAACCTTGTGTGTGCCCTTTGACCTGCGACCCCATCACAGGTCACTGTCTCGACAGGTCAGACTCATGCAGACACAAACTAAATGTTGAACTGTTTTGATTGTAAATTATATAAGACTGTGTGTGAGTTGGCGACGCAGTAGGTAGTGCTGTCGCCTCACAGCAAGAAGGTCGCTGGTTCGTGTCTCGGCTCAGTTGGTGTTTCTGTGTGGAGTTTGCATGTTCTCCCTGCGTCCGCGTGGGTTTTCTCCGGGTGCTCTGGTTTCCCCCACAACCCAAAGACATGCGGTACAGGTGAATTGGGTAGGCTAAATTGTCCATAGTGTATGAGTGTGTGTGGATGTTTCCCAGAGATGGATTGCTGCTGGAAGGGCATCCGCTACGTAAAAACGTGCTGGATAAGTTGGCGGTTCATTCTGCTGTGGCGACCCCGGATTAATTATGGGACTAAGCCGACAAGAAAATGAATGAATGAATGTGTGTGAGTTGAGTTGAAAATCCAAATGTCTGGTTTTTAGTTTTATGCACCTGTCAGTTTTTAGACATTAGGCTTTTTTTTCAGTTGAATGTTAAGAAAAGATCCATTTTTGATGAATTTATGTCTTTAGATTTCAATTACAATGCATATTTTTAAAGGCTGCTATATGAATATGAGTTTTGAATGTAATCAGACAGTCAACAAGAGAAGTGTGGTGATAATTATGAAGTTATTTTTACCTCACTGACTTACAGTGTGTTGCATTAATGACTTAAATTACATTGCAATACCATTGATTTTTGCTATCGTATCATTTTCCTTAAACAGCAAAGGCAGTGTCAGGCTTTACAATGTACCAATTGGTGGGAAAATTCCTGAACTGTCCCACTTTAAACCTCAAGAGGACGAGAGGGCCTGGCCTAAAGAACTGGCCGTCTCTGCACTGTACTTCACAGGTGAGCTGAAGACAGTCACAAAACATCCCACACTAGTGTGAAACATGGGAACTTTTTTTTGTGAATCCTTCAAATGTAAGGCCGGAATGATTATGTACTGCAAATGTCATCCCACAAACCTGTGTATAAGTCATACTAAATTATTAATTGAATAATTAAATCTTAATCATAAATTAATATTTTACATTAGGAAAATAAAACATTGTAAGACATATTTTAGGGCTTTTATTGTTTATTTTTCATGAAATTTCTTTAATTAGTCTTAACAACATTGTTAATGTACTGCAACAAATCATTTCTGTAATAGAATGATTATTGTATACTAAAATATTTGAGTTAAAATATTTTTTGTGTGTTCTGGAAAGCACGCCACGGCTTCATTCTTGATCATAAATACAGTAAAAACTGTAATATTATGAAATATACTGTTATGCTATGTAATGTATTTCAAAATATAATATATTTAGTATTATTCTGCTTTACTCCCGTTTTAAGTGATTTAGTGGTCAAAACATATTTCTTATTATCACTACAAAAAAATAATAATAATTGGACATTGTTTATCATAGTGCCTTAAGATTTGTCACTGGTTCAAGTGCACACACACATCACTGTAATTTAAATAAAATGACAGAATAAACGTCATTACAGTTAAGGAGAAAACAACATATTTTAGTTTTCATTTTTAAAGCTTTAGTTGGTAAATTACCACAGTATATATCAAATTTGTTGGAGTGCTGTTCAAATACTTACAATACCAGATCAGCAGATATACTCTTACTTAAGATGTTATTTTTTTCACACAGAGTTGGCTCGATCTGCATTCTCTGAGTATGCTTCAAGTTAAATATATATATATATATATATATATATATATATATATATATATATATATATATATATATATATATATATATATTAATAAAACTTATGCAATCTGCACTTCAAAATAAATGTACAAAGACTGCCACCTGGTGGTTCAAGGAGAAAATTTATTTAAATGAACTTTTTAGATACAAACGTGTACATGCACAAAATTCGACTTTTTTTAAAAAGGGATAATAATTTATGCAGTCATGCACGTGTTTTGACCGCTAATATGCGGGTGAGAAAACTTGAGTTGACCTTGGCTACCATGATAAAAAAAAATCTTTTTTAAATGTAGAACTAAATACATTGATATGCATTGAAATACATGATGAATACTCTTGACACATGAGAGTGTAAAGCCTGCAGCTCACAACAAACGTGTAAAGTTATTGCGTATCATATTTAACAAACCGTTTACTGCTAATTTGATGTAATTTTGCTCACACGGATAATTGAATATTAATCAGATGATGTCATTACGCTGCTGTGCCATCAGCCTATCGCTGCATTGCTGATCATGATTTCGAGGATCGATAGATCTGTCCTTCACACACGCAGATATCTCAGATCAGTTCATCCAGACATTTTAATCTGATTCGCGAATTGTTTGAAGAACCAAATTAGCGAGAGATCAGTTATCAAGATTAAAACATCCAGGATCTGCCAAATCATCTTAGATTGTTTAAGCGAGGTAAGAAGAACGGACCCCAGGACTCCCTGGTAGAAGAGATACTGTATCTCAATGGGACATTCCTGGTTAAAAAACAAACAAACACACAAACAAACAAACACACAAACATACTAATTAATTAATTAAAATAACAGCCATGCTTCTTGTGTAATAATTTCTGAATTATTTGAGGAGTAGATCCCTGCTCATATATTGAGGAGACGCCAGTGGGGCCTATCTAAGCTGGACATTATTTGTTTGGAACTTTCCACAGCGCGCATACATGCAGCTCAGCCAAAAACTGTTAAATCCTGTATTATAGCTTTTGATATTGGCAATGTTTTTTTTCTGTCTACTCTCTGGGGTCCGTTCTTCATACGTGGATTACTCAATTAGCTGGATTTGGATATTGACGATTTGACACGATCCAGGATCGTTTCGTTCTTCAAAGCTGATCCGAGAGTTGTTGTCATAGCAACAGTTCTGCTAGGTCAAACCTGATCGGGAGCAGGTTCAATTCATATAAACAGGATTAGATTGGCTCAGTTCAAGCAAAGATAATACAGAAAGTATGTTCCGAATTCTGATATTTTCTTACAGTAGTAGTTATATACACTTGGGAAAATGGTACATATTTTTTAACTATATATATATAAAGTTATAGTTATTAATAAAATAAATAAAGTTATACATATTAATAAAACTTATGCAATCTGCACCCTCGAAATGAAAGTACAAAGACTGCCACCTGGTGGTGCACAGAGAAAACTTATTGATATGAACGTTTTAGATCGCTTTAGTACAAATTGTGTACGATAGAAATGCAGAATATGTGACTTTTTTTAAAGCAATAATACATTAATGCAGTCATAAACATGTTTTGATAGTTAATAGTGATTTAATGCTTCACAAATGTTGCAGACGCCTTTACCAATATCAAAATGCTTTTGCAAACAACCAATTATTCTTTACACCGATTAAAAAACGGCTACTATAATATAGACAATATTTTCTAAATGTAGAACTAAATACACTGATATGCACTGAAATACATGATGAATACTCTTGACACAAGAAAGTGTAAAGCCTGCAGCTCACAACAAATGTAGAAGGTTATTGCGTGTCATATTTAACAAACGGTTTACTGCTAATTTGATGTAATTTTGCTCACATGGATAATTGAATATTTATCAGATGATGTCATCACTCTGCTGTGCCGTCAGCCAATCGTTGCATTGCAGATCATGATTTCGAGGATCGATAGATCTGTCCTTCACAACACACGCAGCGATCTCAGATCAGTTTATCCAGACATTCTAATCTGATTCGCGAACTTGTTTGAAGAACCAAATTAGCGAGAGATCAGTTATCGAGATGAAAAGATCCGGGATCTGCCAAATCATCTTAGATCATTTACGCGAGGTACGAAGAACGGACCCCTGATGTACAGCATTTCTGTTTATATGTGCTTTATGTATCTTATGACGTAATAGTTATTTATTTGTACTTTCTTAACTTCTACTCTTCATTTGGTTTAATGTTCTTCTTTTTTTTCTTTTTTACAGCAATCTTTTAACTTCTGTTATTATAGAACAATTCTACCTGGGGGTTGGGTGGGGATTCGGGTTGTTTTACGATAAAGTCATAGGCTGAATCCCCTCTATATTAAACAAAAATAATAAAAATAATTGTTTACCAACAACAATTATTTGAGGAGTAGAAAGTAAAAAAAACTACTTATTAATTATTAGATAAGAATAATTTTTCTTATAATTTTTTAATTATAAGAATAATTTTTAATGCTATTATTTTTGTTATTTTAGGTATTTTAAATGATAAAGTATGTATTGTGCTGCTGTCAATTTATTTTGATCAAAATATACAATTTGTTTTTACTTTAATACTATTTCAAATGTCTAATACTATTTCTCATTGTATTTATGAGAGTTCAAGATCTTTTATCATAAATGCTTAACAGAAATATGTTTTCTTTTATTCATTGAAAATATCAATTCTTTGACCAAGAAGTGACTCTACAGAAACTGTAAAACGCTAAGCATCATTTCTCTGTAGGGAAGTGCAGCTGTAAGGAAAAGAAGCTGAAAAGCGTGGCTGATCTTTGCAAGATGAAACATGCATACGGTGAGGCTTTTTCATGATACGTAATGCTATGAATCGATTCAGTTGGCATTTGCTGTCTGAACAGGCATTTATAACTGATGAGTGACTGTTTTTTGGTGACTGCAGTGATCAAAGCCAGTGTTCTGTCAGCTCACGATAAAGGCACACATGCTGTAGTCCTGGTGAAGGTGAGAAAGGTCTTCCGTTCGGGAAAACTGACGCTTTCTCAGGGCACACACACTCTGTACCCGCTGTCCTGGACCAGCCGTGGCTGCACCTGTCCCATCCTCAACCCAGGTACAACAGTGAATGTGGCTTCAGCGTCACATAATTAAAAACTCTAAAAATTATGTGATTTTCAAGTAACTCCTGAAGATTCATCTTAAAGGGGACCTATTATATTATTATCCCTATTATTATCCCTCTTTTTAAAAGATTCAAATCAAGTCTCTGATGTCCCTAGAGTGTTTTTGTGAAGTTTTAACTCAAAAATACTCCACAAATAACGTTTTATAATGCTTTCAAACTGCCACTTTTAAGATTTGATCTTAATTGTAAAGTTTGGGTGACTTTCGCATTACATTCTAATTAGAATGTGCTTTTTTATAAAGAGGGCGGAGCTACAAATGCCTATGTGTCAGCATAGTGCCTGATTTTAAAAAAGACTAACATCCTATGCCAATGAGGGCGAGATCGCCACTAATGGGCAGGGCTTTCCCCCTCTGATGACGCGTACAAAGGGAGAATGTCAATCAAAGTGTTTCTGCAGACTGTTTTAATCAAGTGCGATTATAAAAAATAAAATCAATACATTTTTATGATTAGAAGCTGGCTATATTCGCACACTGTTGCTGCACAATTGTGTTTAAACTCCTCAAAAAAGTTGCATAATAGGTCCCCTTTAAGTAATTCAACGTATGTGTGAATGGGGTTAAATTAACTATGGTTGAACAAAATCAGCTTTTCCTCACATCCAAAAGCACATATTTTGGGACTCAGTGGGGTGTTAAGAGTACTTAGTTCTTATATCCACAATAGAAAAGAAATATCGCGAAAATTTGTTATCTCCTACAACTAAGATTTTTGTAAAATAAAAAATCTGTGATTGTCCAAAAGTTTATTTTTAAACTTGATCCGTACTTAAATATAAATTTTCTAGATAACCCTGCATGCATGAAATAGAATTGGACCACCTCTTTAAAGGATTAATTCACCCAAAAATGAAAATTCTGTTATTATAGGTGCAGTAGGTGATTCTACAATTCTGAAAAACTGTATTATATCTAGCATGTTTTCAGTTGTGTAGTTAGCAAGCAAAAATTGTCATAATGTGCAATATTTCATGCACGCAAGGATCATTGGCCTCACTCTCTCACGACTATGTCCTAAAGCGACAACTGTATGTATGCTTAGTGGTTGGCCTGCGGTTATTTACACTTATTTTAGAATTAGGTTATTTTAGAAATTACACTTGACTTATTTCTAAGACATACTTACATACTATTTCAGAGTGAATATTCAAAGTAGCATGGTAAACAATATAGAGAGCGAGTCACAGACTGTTATTGCTCAAAAATGAACCAATGTGAATATAAAAGCAACTTCTCTCTTTTATTTATTCATGTTTTGTTTTTAAACTAAATAAAAATCTACATTATCGATGCTGTAAAATGTTACCTATTAAATTGAAAACTTGACCTTTAACCTGCACAATAAAAATGTTTCTGAAGACAATTACCTACTGCACCTTTAATTACTTACCCTAATGTCATTCCAAACCCTAAAGGCCTTTGTTTTCAGAACAAAAACGAAGCTACTTTAGATCAAATCTAAGAGCTCTCTAATCACCCATAGACAGTGATGGTCCTGAGAGCGTTTAAAGCCAAGAAAAGGAACCAAAAACATTCTGAAAACATTCCATGTGACTTCAGTGGTTTATGTATAATCAAATAAAGCTCCAAGAACAATATTGTGTGCCAAAATGTTTGCTTGACTCTTTTGTGCCTTTCCTTACCTTTCCTGATCTCTTCCTGTCAATGTACAGTTGAATTATTAACCCTCATGTGAATTTTTTTTTCTTTTTCAAATATTTTCCCAATGGTGTTTAACAGAGCAAGAAGTTTTTCACAGTATTTGCAGAAATATTTTTTTCTTCTAGAGATTTATTTGTTTTATTTTGGCTAGAATAAAAGCAGTTTTAAATTTTTTAAAAACACATTTTAAGATCAATATTATTAGCTCCTTTAAGCAATTTATTTTCTCGATTTTCTATAGAACAAACCATTGTTATACAATGACTTGCCGTATTACCATAACTCACCTAATTAACCTAGTTAAAACTTTAAATCGCAGTTTAAGCTGAATTCTAGTATCTTGAAAAACATCTAATAAAGTATTATTTACTGTCATCATGACGAAGATCAAATACATCAGTTATTAGAAATTAGTTATTATAACTATTATTTTTAGAAATGTTTTGAAAAAGTCTTCCGTTAAATAGAAATTAGGGAAATAATATTTCATGTCCTATCAACACATGGGCAAAAATGCAAAAAAGAAATATATACATATATAAATGACAGTGACATGAAATAATCGTGAATGTAGTATAAGATACATTTATCAACGCTATTACAATAATTACTATGATTTCTCCATCATTAGGTGCAAGCTATCTGCTAGCAGGTCCTGAAGAAGTGGACTCGGGAAGGTTACTGGTCACCATGCAGAGTCTGGTCGTCCCCTGGACCCCCATCCTGGGCTTTCAGGTCACAGAAGCACTACATCAGGGTTGCCTATGAGCACAACTGTACCCAAAATGTACAGTAGCACAAACTTGAAATCACGCTGTTGTACCAAAGCAAGCAATTGGATCCTAAATATGGACCATGCGCCCCGGGTGCAACTTAAATTGTGGATCATAACAAGATTCATAAAGTACTGCACTTAAAAACAAAACATCTTCTTACAACAAAAACATCTTGTGGATTTGTATATGACATTTAAAAGACTTTCTTTTTCTATTCCTTCCTCCATAGTTATTAGATTACCATCAGAAATGCTTTCAAACAAATGATGAACATGACCATGAATTTTGTCAGTAATTCAAGTTTGTTTTTTTTATTTGGTTCTTTGTTACAATTCTGTCAAGTGTTTTTAAAAATGCATTTCAATGTGCCACCACAGAACAAAATGAGGTATGGACTGATTCATTTTCTCCCAGAGCTTATGTTTGGTTTGAATTCAGTGTTTTTTATGTTATGTTATTAAACATTTTACAGAAACAGACAAGATTTTAGAGATGAAATGGGTTTCTTGTTTAATCAAAACAAGAAAAATGACATTAAGGTTTTGAATGAACTAGATTTATAAATGACATTGACGAACAAAGGGGCTAAAATGAGTGTAAAACACCTAAAAACCGGGCAATTTTTAACACTTTAACGTTGTGTTAAAAATGGATCTAGAAACAAGGGCTAAATATTAGATATTTCTTTTAAACATAACCTAATAGTCTCTGGAACAACATACTGTATTTGCTTAACAGAAAATCAGCTTATTCATAACATTGATTCCCTATAATGTATAGCAGATCACTTGTAACCGTGGGGAAAAATAAATTAAATTAAAATTCAGTTTCTCTAGATTTCATGTAATTTTTGTTTTATTCTCTAAATGATGAAGACATTTCTTCCAAATTTAAAAACAAAATGTTGTCATCTAGATAGTTTTTTGCATAAAATAACAAAGATGGGCCTGTTTTCTTAAATGTTTGTATCCAATTGTTTGAAAACAATGGTAAATGTTTGATATTAAAGAGTTATGAAGTCAATATGTCAATAAAATTTAATAAATTTCAATATTTTACCAATATTAGTCAATATTTGATTCAATCAAACA
The DNA here is from genome assembly GCF_052040795.2 of Danio rerio. Lineage (NCBI taxonomy): Eukaryota > Metazoa > Chordata > Actinopteri > Cypriniformes > Danionidae > Danio > Danio rerio. The sequence goes on from NC_141031.1 coordinate 37,659,712, forward strand.
TCATAAGCTTTTTAATGACTTATTTTTTATCAGAACTATCAAATAAAATGCATATTAAAACTTTACCTAATAAATCAAGCGAAACTGAATTTAAGTCTTAATTTTCCCCCTTTCGCTCTATACACTTTATTAGGTACACCTGTCAACTGTTTGTTAACACAAATTTCTAATCAGCTAACATGGCAGGAAATCAATGCATTTAGGCTTGTAGACATGGTCAAGACGATCTGCTGCAGTGCAAAACAAGCATCAGACTGAAGAAGAAAGTTGATTAAGTGACTTTGAATAT